>NC_134488.1:36991254-37103754 GCF_040206685.1 Ascaphus truei | reverse complement strand
CTGCCTTGTATTGGTGCCGTGGGTACAGCGCTGCCCTCTCTATCAGTGTTCACTACTGTGCCTGCGCGGACTGTGTGCTGGCGTCCTTGGTTGCCAGGGTTTCTCCATACAGGTACTGCGTGCCTTTCCAGTGCACAGTGATGTTTCCCATTGGCTCCCCGGCTCACCCTTTGCCCTATGACGCGCAGGCTAGTCAGGTGACGCGCTGCAGCTCCCGACACCAGTCGCAAGTTATGGACATCAGAGTAGGCAGCCTTGATCACGAGAGGGATCTCCCTGCTCATGGATCTAGGACGTCAGACACGGATGTCTGAGCTGGCTGCCTTTGATCACAATATTGTTTTTCCCTGCTCGTGGATCCATATGGCTCCTTTCCGGTCCAGGCATTGGTTGCTCTCATATGGTGCTCAGCTGCTCAACAGGTAACTAATGACAGGTTGCTGGTGATTGGTTATGTTTAATTGGTTGCACTTGGGGTGTGGGTATATAAGTAGGGTCACTGTTAGTGTGGTGTTTGCACGGCCCTGAGGAAGGTCTCCCTGTGAGACCGAAACGTTGGCTTTCGTGTATCTGTTTATCTCAATACAGATTATTTTGGATTATCCCTCGTTGGTTGCTGTCTCTTTACTGGTCTTTGGGCTGGTTCGTATGTTATGTGGATTCCTATGGGACTAGCAACTGCCTTTTGCCTTACATTAGAGTGCTGACTGCTTGCTTTATGATATATATAGATATAGATATAGATATACATATATACTGTGACAAACGCCCCTCTTTTGTAGTGCTGACGTCTGTCTGGGTTCTTCCCGACACAGTCTTCTAGGGTTATTTAATACAAAAACAGGATCATGCAAAGTATTAAGCTGCTTAACTCAGGCTTCTGCCTGCTTTATTTTCATCCAAGTAAGGTACTGCAGCTTTAACATGTGTAGGTTAGAGGTACTCAGATACTTTCATTCAGCAGTTCACTCATTTCATTGTTACAGTATTTCCCACACTGTTATTTCAAGTAAAAAGAAACCAAATTATATAAACAAAATCCTATCCCTTTCAGGGATCTAACTACACATAGAATCAGTCTCTCTAACAGCTGCTGGCCAACTAACCTGGTTCCCCAGCTTAAAACAATGCTCTCTCATTTAGGGTCACTTAGATACAGCACAGTCTTTTAGCAACAGCAGTAAACATTTGTTTGGTCTTATCTGTTCGTGGTGGGAACTCGGTCCCGTGTCCAGGCAAATCCTCTGGTACTGTGATACTTGGAGGGGCCGTCAACCCCGAAACTGGAAACAGGGGAGCAGCGATACCCCCAGCCTCCAGGCTCTAAGGAGAGAGAGTGAAATGCAAAACCTCTCTGCTCTAAGTACCTGTGCATGTGATTAGAAGAGCAGGTGAGGGAGAACTAGAGCCATTGTAATCTGTGGTCTGGATTTTCCATCCAGCAGTCTGAGTTAATGGGAAGCTGTGGAATGGATCATTTTTAACTATTCCTGCACTTTCTGACCTAAAACGGGGCAGAAAGCTGCCTAACATCTTTGGACTATGTCACATATCCCCCTCCCCAGCTCACACCTACTGGGGTGAGCGGCCATGGACCTCACTGGGGTGAGTGTCCTACCTGAAATACTTGAGCTAACTCCTCAGTACAACATTAAGTATTCACATGACACGAATATTACATTTTTTCCCACGGCAATTATGGACAATAGTTTTTGTCATAAGAGACTATACTTGGCAAACATATTTTGTTGCTCTATATTAGGGAACTATTTTGAAAAATAAATGTCTAGCACACATTCTTACAACCCAGGATATGCTAAATATATTCACAAAACCAGACAATTTCTATTACCTCCCTGGTTTTTCTACTCTAGAATATGAATCTCATATATTTACCAACAAAAAGGGCCATCAACCCTGTATATTAATTTGTAGTTTAGCTACATTTTCAACACAGAGAACCAATATAACATTGTAATATTGACAAAATGCTTATTCTAGAGGCCTAATATACCTTAACTACAATAGCTTATTTGCATAGTTAAGTGTCCGTGACATAGTCCACACGTGTAATAACAAAAAAAAATATCGGTCAATCCCCAAACACATTTTTTTTTTCTTTGTCTTCCAGTCCATTACATTTCCTGACTTTATTTCATAGGCTGCTGCAACCTGCAAATGACTGGACTGTTTCTTTAGCTTCTGACGGAACTCTGGGGCCGGATTCTCCTTGGCTCCACAGTGTGGTCCAGATTGGTGAGATATGGAACTATTCAGGCGCCGTGTTAACCTTCGTTGTTTTTTCTTTTCAATCTTTGATTTCCCTTTTGTGGCCATTACCAGGCCTTTGGGTTTTGGAGACCTAGTTGTCTCTGTACAAACGTAGTCCATATTAACCATGTCATCAGGATCTGTCAACAAGTTTGTTTTTTCAGGAACTGCCACCCACTTGGCTAAAACATCTTCTGTGTTGTCCTGGGTGTGTCCACTAGTTTGATAATCTTCTGGACAACGTAAATGAAATTGAGGATCTGGATTTTTGAATTCCAGATCAGGGAGAATATTCTCAGGAGGGTGCCTATCTGTTTCTGGAATAACAGCAGCACAATCAAAGTCAATTCTTTCTCCTTCCTCTTTGTCATCAGTGAGGGCATTGAGTTTACTTTCCCTGGTCTCCTTTTGTGACCGTGTCTCTTTTAGCCTTGGAATCTCTTTCTCCAACTTCATCTTTATAGCAAATCGTAATATTGCAACAGCATTGAAGATACACGTATAGGAACGTACAGCTTGCTTGGTTAGGAGGTAGGATTGATAGCCCGACTGAACCACTTTAGCCGCTTCTCCCATGTCCGTCATCTGTTTCAGAGCGAGGTTTAACTCTGTTTCATTTTCTCTATTCTTGACCTGCAGCTGCAGGTGCTCCTTCCGGGTCTTGTCCAGCTCCAGCTGCAGCCGGGCCCCCTCATTTGCCGTGTGGTCCAGCTGCTTGTAGATATCGGCCATCTCGCTTTTATAGCGCAGTGTCAGGCAAACCACCTGACGGACGGACACCTCCTCTCTCTTGGCGCACTGTATCTCGCGCTCAGCCATCTGCTTCTGCAGCTCTTCAACCTGATCGTGCCAGACCTCCCTCAGGGTCTTCACCTCTTTCTGGTGCTTGCTCTGGGTTTGCATCAGCGCCTCCATTTTTTGGAGCTCTGCAGTTTGTGTCGCCTGGATCGCCGCTGATTCTGTATTCTGCAGTGCTTCCTGCATTTCTAACTTTTCCTGGATCAATTGCTTCTCCACTTTTTCTGCTTGGTGAAGCTTCTCATCACCTTCACTGATCTGGTCAGTCAAGTCTGAATTTTTCTGTGTCAGACTTACATTCTCTCTTTTTACAGTCTTTAAATTACTCAGGGTATTCTCATAGGTTTTCTTCAATGTACACAGCTCTGTGCTGCGAGCGTAGACCTCATGGCGTGAGAGTTCCAGCTCTGCTTTAAGCGCGCTAGCCTCTTGCCGAGAAACCCCCAACTCCGTGATGAAGTTTTGCACGTCTTCTGGGACATCTCATAGCATAGTTTCCAGTCAGTTCTTGTTTTCTTTGATTCGCTTGGCTCTCTGCCTATGATGGTAGCAGTAGCCTTTGTCATCTCTAGGCGTGTCGTCATTCCTGGGACGATTGCGCCAGGCCCTATGGGCTGTTGCTCATCTCGGCGCCTTTCTGACGCATGTCCTGACAGTGCAGGTTCAAGTGGCTCGGTCACTTCCCCTGTGACTTGAGGAACAGTTTTCTTTCTTTTTGCTTTATTAGCTCCAGAGATATCAGTGGTACTGGGCACACACTCACTGGTATCAGCTTCCACATCTTGCTTGCACTCACAGGGCGTTGCTTGCTTTTGCAGCTGTTTGTCTTTGAAAATTTTGGGGCACACATCTTCCATGTGACCTACTTCACGACAGGCCCAGCATACTAAATTCATCTGTGGGTACGGCTCTCCTCCAGGGTCGTGATCATAGTATGGCCTGAAGGGACACTGTTTTGTATGGTTACGTACATTACACAACAATCATTTCACGTCGGCCATTTTAGAAACCCGGCAGGGACAATTTGCTAGCTGCAATTTCACTTACTTCAGCAGCTTACATACAGCACTTGCTAGCTGCAAATTCACTCACTTCAGCAAAAGGCATTAGCTTTACAAACAGCACTTGCTAGATGCAAAAAAAAATTTTTTTTCTCTTCAGCAAAACATTTTGGTTTTCTGTTTGGGTTCAGGGTGCTATTGCATCCACACTTCGCACATTCTCTGTGTATGCTAGAAGCACAACTGATATACACAGCGGGACAGACTTCACTCATAGCATCTGTACTTTAGTTCAGCTGGGCGGCCATTTTAACCCCCCGCATTTATTTGCAAACCCACAGACTTTTTAGTGTCTGCCCGCATTCTCCACCATATGTGACAAACGCCCCTCTTTTGTAGTGCTGACGTCTGTCTGGGTTCTTCCCGACACAGTCTTCTAGGGTTATTTAATACAAAAACAGGATCATGCAAAGTATTAAGCTGCTTAACTCAGGCTTCTGCCTGCTTTATTTTCATCCAAGTAAGGTACTGCAGCTTTAACATGTGTAGGTTAGAGGTACTCAGATACTTTCATTCAGCAGTTCACTCATTTCATTGTTACAGTATTTCCCACACTGTTATTTCAAGTAAAAAGAAACCAAATTATATAAACAAAATCCTATCCCTTTCAGGGATCTAACTACACATAGAATCAGTCTCTCTAACAGCTGCTGGCCAACTAACCTGGTTCCCCAGCTTAAAACAATGCTCTCTCATTTAGGGTCACTTAGATACAGCACAGTCTTTTAGCAACAGCAGTAAACATTTGTTTGGTCTTATCTGTTCGTGGTGGGAACTCGGTCCCGTGTCCAGGCAAATCCTCTGGTACTGTGATACTTGGAGGGGCCGTCAACCCCGAAACTGGAAACAGGGGAGCAGCGATACCCCCAGCCTCCAGGCTCTAAGGAGAGAGAGTGAAATGCAAAACCTCTCTGCTCTAAGTACCTGTGCATGTGATTAGAAGAGCAGGTGAGGGAGAACTAGAGCCATTGTAATCTGTGGTCTGGATTTTCCATCCAGCAGTCTGAGTTAATGGGAAGCTGTGGAATGGATCATTTTTAACTATTCCTGCACTTTCTGACCTAAAACGGGGCAGAAAGCTGCCTAACATCTTTGGACTATGTCACAATACACATACATATATATATATATATAGATATAGAGATATATATACATATATACACACACATATATATATATATATATATATATATATATATATATATATATATATACACAGTGTTCGACAATCCTATACATTTACATGCCCGGGGCGTGTAGATTTAACCCCCGGGCGAGTTAATATTGGCCCAAGCAGCACACATGTTTTTTTTTTAAATTTCCCTGCTCGCGCTGAAAAATAAATAAATTAAAAAAACTCCCCCTACCTGACAGCTGATTGGCGCGCGCTCCCAGGCTTTGTGGGCGCGCGGCCAGGCTCTATATGAGCCTGCCCCCAATGAGTGGCCATTCTTTCTGCCCGGACATCTGTTGGAGGGTAAGTACTCGCCATGCTGCGGCCCCTCGCCTCCTTCCCTGCGATCCCCCTGGTCCCCAAATGGCTTCCTACTCCCCACCTGTCCCCTGCTCCTGTCCACTGCTCCTGTCCCATCCCCTGCTCCTGTCCCCTTCCCCTGCTCCTGTCCCCTGCTCCTGTCCCGTCCCCTGCTCCTGTCCCCTTCCCCTGCTCCTGTCCCCGTCCCCTGCTCCTGTCCCCTGCTCCTGTCCCCTTCCCATCCTCCTGTCCCCGTCCCCTGCTCCTGTCCCCTGCTACTGTCCCCTTCCCCTGCTCCTGTCCCCTTCCCCTGCTCCTGTCCCTTTCCCCTGCTCCTTTCCCCTTCCCCTGCTCCTGTCCCCTTCCCTTCGATCCACCGATCGCTGCCCGGGGCAGGAGGTCCCCGCTGCTGTAGCCCGGTTGGCGTGCGGGAGGGGGCTCACCCCTCACCACGTGCCTCCCATGCGCCAGCTAGCTTCATGACGGCGCAGCCGCTACATGAGGAGTGGGGGATGTCGGGCAGTGGCAGCCATGGCGGGGCTGACTGTCCCCTGGGGGCGCCCGCTGGGGGATACCTCACCACGTGCCTCCCACCCACCCTGCTGATTGGGGGGGGATGTTGGCCTGCCCCCCCCACGAGTGGGAGATGGGCGTGAGTGGGTGGGGGAGGAGCGTGGTGCTGGTCGCGGCCTTTCCTCCCGTGTGTGTGTGGGAGAGTGTCTGTGTGTGAATGAATGTGTATGGGAGTATGTGTATGTGTGTATGGGAGTATGGGTATGTGTGTGAAAGTCAGTCACCCCCCCCAGTCAGTCACCCCCCCCAGTCAGTCACCCCCCCAGTCAGTCACTCCCCCCCAGTCAGTCACCTCCCCCAACTCATGCGGTGGCTGCGCCATCATGAATATAGCTTGTGGGTGTAGTGTAAGCTTTGGAGAGGCGGCAGGGTGGGTGGGAGGCACGTGGTGAGGGCCCCACCCCCGCATAAGCCAAACGGGCTGCAGCAGTGGGGACCTCCCACCCCGGGCAGTGAAAGGTGGATCGAGGGACAGGAGGAGGGGAGGGGAAGGGGGCAGGAGGAGGGGAAGGGGGCAGGGCGAGGGGAAGGGGGCAGGAGGAGGGGAGAGCTAACGCAAAGGTGTGTACTGGCGGCAGAGGGCAGGAGCAGAGGACCGTGTGGTGAGTAGGGAGCCATGTGGGGACCAGGGGGATTGCATGGCTTGTCTTGCAGGAGGCAGGGAAGGAGCAGAGGGGCCGCAGGATGGAGAGATTGGGGAGTACTTACTCTCCAACAGATCTCCAGGAAGAAAGAATGCCCGCTCGTTGGGGGCGGGCTCATATAGAGCCTGGCTGCGCACCCACAAAGCCTGGGAGCGGACGCCAATCAGCTGTCAGGTAGGGGGAGTGGTTTTTTTTTCAGCTCGAGCAGAGAAAATTTCAGCGCGAGCAGGGAAATTTAAAAAAACAAACACGTGTGCTGCTTGGGCCAATAGTTGCTCACCCAGAGGTCAAATCCACTCGCCCCGGGCGTGCAAATGTATAGGATTGTCGAACACTGTATATACAGTATAAATTATATATATATATATATATATATATATACATATATATATGAACAAAAAACAAACAAAAGCGCAAGCTCCATAGCACGTAACTGAGTAAAAATAAGGTACATTTATTTAAAAAATCAGCAACCCATAAGAATGTGCACTTACAGGATTTTAAACAGAACCATTCGTGAGAGAGAAATCTCTATTGTTGTCATCTGCGGTGGTATGGTGAGTCCCAGGTTTGCAGAGTGGATGTAAACAGCCCAGGTTCACCATGAACTCCTATCCCAAATTGGCAGCAAGATAAAAAGGCATCCAATGCCTGCACGTCCTTTGCTCCCTCTCATATCATACATGGATTGCTAGCACTTGAAATTACCGCCAGCCGGAGCGCAGGGAAGCCAGGGACACTCCTGACGAAGTCGCCGCAGTGTGACGAAACGCGTAGAACAGTGATGTCATCGCGTTTGTGTTGGTGTATTTAGAGTCCCTGGCTTCCCTAGCAGCCTTTATATCTTGCTGCCAATTCATGGTGAATCTGGGCTGTTTACATCCACTCTGCAAACCTGGGACTCACCCTACCACCGCAGATGACAACAATAGAGATTTCTCTCCCACGAATGGTTCTGTTTAAAATCCTGTAAAATCTTGTGTCACTATTGTGAAGATTAGCTCTTTATAAAATATATGGTAGAAAAATTATTCTGTTAAATAAATATGCATGTATATGTTGGAGATATGTATTTTTCGTTTAATGTATAATATGTTATTTGTTATCCCATGTCTTAAAATGATCAGATTGTATTAGTATTGTTGAAATGTTTTTGTTGTTCATGTAAATGAAACGTCATTTGTACACCACTAAATATTCCACTATATAGATTAATTAATACATTTTCCTTTTTTTATATAATATAAATATATTTCTTTTACTTTTAGTAGATATAAACACTAATGAATATTTCTCCAGGCAAAACTCATTAATGATCCTTCCATTAAAGATTTATATCTATTTGATATTGATTAATTATATCAAAGACAAATATACCATTGTATGATTTAAGATTGTCCTCTTCCTCTTCACAATCAACAAGTAGACTTAAGACAAGATAATTTACTGTTAAAGTTGTTAGAATACTAATTATGATTGCTCCCCTCCTCTGTAAAACAGTAGATATGAGTATAATTCTGTCTGCAAATATTAGACAGTCTAAATGACGGTTCATACCCTATGTATCATGTAAATTATTCTGGGTGGGTTGTTACTATAGTCATTTGGATTTCGCGATATATATGTATATAACATCCATGTTTATATTTCCTTTCTATGTAAGAAAGACACCTGTGCCATCAGGACTGATTAAATTATTTTAGCTTAATTGTTTAATTAATTTATAAAGGTATATAAGGGGTCCATCTACCTTAGAACATACACTCCTGACAAAGCTGGATACAGTCCATTCAGACTGGGCAAAACGCGTAGAGTGGCATCTTTTTGGACCTGAAGGCGACCCGTAGTTCTCAAGCCGAGGAGCCGTGACGTCACACGCTGGGACGGGCGCAATGAGACAGGCCCCGACAGCAGACTACACGGAGAGGAGGCTTAGAAGACCCAGGGGAGGCGGTGAGAGTGCGGTGACCCTCCGTTTTTCACTAATGATGTGATAAATGCTCGTTTTTATTATGCACATTGTAAGTGCGCACATTTATATCTTTTATACATAAAATTTGTTTATCACACTGATCGCGCTATGTAGTGTCCTCTTATCTCTCCTATATACATGTACATATTGATGCGTATGCCCCTGAGGGAGATCCAGACTGCATTTATTCCATACAGGAAGCAGCCCAAATTGCAAACTGCTCAATATACATCTGAATCTTGTGAGTAGGCTGAACACTCGAGCCAAGATTACAGCATAACCCAGATTGCTGCATTCCATACATCTGCACTTAAATTTGTGTATTCTCTCTTTCTCTTTATCCCTTATATGCTCCTCCTGAATTGTTCGAAATATATCTTACGCTTTGGAACCCGTGAAACAGGTCCCACCAGAGGGTTTGAGCTGGGTTATTAATTAGCACATATTATTATATTATCACATATCACATTTTTAATTAATTTTTTTTTCACAATATTGTATTTATCACTTTTAAGTTGTTTTGCGCCTGAGTTCACTAAATTTACAATAAAATCCTGTAAGTGCACATTCTTATGGGTTGCTGATTTTTTAAATAAATGTACCTTATTTTTTACTCAGTTACGTGCTATGGAGCTTGCGCTTTTGTTTCTTTCTTGTTCATAGATTCCAAAAGTGGTTGGCTATTCCACTCCTCTTAAAGCTGCAGAGACGCTCCCTGGATTGTCTATTGGGACTCTATTTCTCTCTGGATTTTTTGGTTGAGTGGAACATTCATTTTGGATTTTTCCTTTTTTTTTTCACTATCACGTTATCGTTTGTAGATATTATTATGTTAAATTGTGGTAATGGTAATTTATTTTAATATTTTAAATATGTTATTATAATTTATCATTTATTAGGGTTATTTCACATCCTATATAGCGCTACTTAATTTTTGTGTTGTCTTTGATACATATATATATATATATATACACACACACACACACATTCAGATTCAGGCACTAATAATAGTACTGTATTTTGTGTTTAATTTCAGAAATGGATGGCAGGTAAAGGAAGACAAAGTAAGAAGAGCCGTCAAACAGATTGTAAAATGGGATGTTACTAAAGACAATCCTCTAGACCCTGTTGTCTTGCCACAAGTGGACTGTGTGCTCAGCCTTTGGTGCCTAAACAATATTAGCAGAGACAAGGAAGCTTACCGGAGCAATCTGAGAAAATGTGCATCACTACTGAATATTGGGGGTCACCTGTTACTCTTTGTGGGGATAAACATGACATATTATAAGCTTGGTGAGCACAGGTTCTTTATCCTGCCATATGATGAGAAGTTTTTAAGAGAGGCTCTCAGGGATGCCGGGTACGTCATTGAGAATATAGATGTGCTCCCCAGCAAAAAGGGCTGTGATATGTTAGATTATGAACACCTTGCATATGTTATAGCGCGCAAGGAGAGGGAGGTTTAATGATCTAATTCTGACAGATTAATATTTACTTAGGAGAGTAAAATAAGAATATGTATTTATTACAGGATTCCTCCATTTACAATGTTCAACAGGACCTTTTAAAAAACGGTATAATCAATAAAAGTCTCTTTATTTTCTTCTGTCCATGCACAATACCTATTGAATGCCAATCATTAGCAATAAGTGAGGACACTTATGTGTTTGCTTATAACTAACAAAATTGTCCTGCTACCTGTACATGTCTTTGCCTGCGGCATTATAGAGCTTGTATATAGTTACATAGTTACATAGTAGATGAGGTTGAAAAAAGACGTACGTCCATCAAGTTCAACCTATGCTAAATTTAGACAACAGATACTTTATTCTATATCTATACTTACTTATTGATCCAGAGGAAGGCAAACAAAAAAAACCATTAAGGGGAAAAATTAATTCCTTCCTGACTCCAAGAATTGGCAATCGGACGAATCCCTGGATCAACATCCTTCCCATGTATACTTATTTGGTATATCCCTGTATACCTTTCCCATCTAAAAAGATGTCCAACCTTTTTTTGAACAAATCTATTGTATCTGCCATCACAGTCTCCATGGGTAATGAATTCCACATTTTAACTGCCCTTACTGTAAAGAACCCTTTCCTTTGTTGCTGGTGAAATTTCCTTTCCTCCAACCTTAAGGGATGGCCCCGAGTCCTTTGTACTGCCCGTGGGATGAATAGTTCTTTTGAAAGCTCCTTGTTTTGTCCCTGAATATATTTGTATATAGTTATCATATCCCCTCTTAGACGCCTCTTTTCTAATGTAAATACATCTAATTTAGCTAGCCTCTCCTCATAAGTTCGAATGTCCATCCCCTTTATTAATTTGGTGGCTCTTTCTGCACTCTCTCTAGTTCCATAATGTCTTTTCTTAGGATTGGTGCCCAAAATTGTACTCCATATTCAAGGTGTGGTCTTACTAATGCTTTGTAAAGGGCCATAATTATGTTTACTTCCCTTCCATCCATTGCCCGTTTGATGCAAGATAAAATCTTGTTTGCCTTTGCAGCTACTGCATGACATTGGGCACTATTGCTAAGCCTGCTGTCTACAACCACTCCCAAATCCTTCTCCATCAAGGATTCCCCAATATATCTCCATTAATTTGTAAGTCGCCTTTTTATTCTTGCATCCCAAATGCATAACCGTACATTTATCTGTATTAAACCTAATTTTGCCATTTACCTGCCCACGTTTCCAGTCTCTCCAAGTCCTTCTAAAGAGAAATGACATCCTGCTCTGATTCTATTACCTTACACAATTTAGTATCATCAGCAAAGATGGAGACTTTGCTCTCGATCCCTTATGACAAACAAAATTGTTTTCTGTTAAAAATATACATTTTTACTGCTAAAAGCTTATTATAAAAATAAATGCTTTCCAAGTACAACATAAAATGTCTTTGCCTTTATCCCGTTCCCAAGGGTCCAAATAGCAGCATAATAGTTTTGTTTGGAAAGACATACGTCGTCAGAGTTTAAACACAATATTGTGTAAATTTAGGATGAGGTCCGCAGTAAATACTAAGCCCATACGGTATGTAGGAAGAATATACATGAAATGTCCCTTCTAGGAACAAGTGTTTATTCTAAACATATAGTTCATGGACTACACAGACCTCCGGCAACTGCTTAAACCCCATGGTTACCATACTACTGTCAGTATCAACATGCATCCTTTAGTAAAGACTATACAGATGCCTGTGAGTGAATGTTATGATCCTCAGAGATACAGCATGTAATCCATTCTCTGCCAGGTATGTTTGTACTGTAATGTACATACAGTAGCATACATACTGTATACATGTATATGTAATGTAAATACAGTAGCGCTTCATAGCAGTAATACACGTGACAATCCTAAATAACAAATAATACAAAGTGGAGAAGTGATTCAGACATACAACTAACATTTAAGAAAAGGACTCCCTGCTCCAAAGAGCTTACAATCTAATGGGTTGGTAGGAAGAACGTACAGAGACAGAAGGAGGGCATTCTGGTAAGTGTGTCTGCAAAGGCCAAGGTTTATGTATGAGGTGTAAATTATCAGCCATGGAGCTACTCATATGTTTCCTTAAGCAGGTGTGTTTTGAGGTGGGTCTTAGAGTCGGGAGGGTGTATAGCGAGAAATAAGGGCTGAGATGTAAGGAGGAGCAGAAGAGTATAAAGCTTTAAAAGTGAGGAGGAGAATTGAGTGTGTGATACGGTATTTTATAGGAACCCTGGAGAGGGATTTCAGCGAGGCAGATGCCGAGACAGATTTTGGAAATAGTAGAGTGTTTCTGGTAGCACCATTAAAGATAGATTGTAGGGGAGACAGGTGAGAGGCAGGAAGGCCAGACTGTAGGAGGTTATAGTAGTCAAGATGGAAGAGAATGAAGGTCTGTGTCAGTTTTTGCAGTCGAGCAACAGAAGAAAGAGTGTATCTTTGTAATTTTGCAGAGGAAAAACAACAGGTTTTTGCTACCTTTTGAAATTGAGAGGAGAATGAGAGAGGAGTTGAGTGTGACCCCTATGCAGTGTGCTTTGACTACTTGGTGAATGATAGTGCTTCCAACAGTAATGTGAAAGGAGGCAGTAGGGCCAGGTTTGGGAAGAAGTATGAGGAGCTCCATTTTTGCCATGTTAAGTTTAAGTCGGCGGAGGGCTATCCAGGATGATATCGCAGAGAGTCATTCAGAATCTTTAGTCTTTACTGCAGGATTAAAGTTAGGGGTTGTAAAGTAAATGTGTGTGTCGTCGGCATAGAGGTGATATCTGAACCCAAGAGATCTTATTAGATCACCTACAGTAGAGAGAGTGTGTAAAGAGAAAAGAGAAGAGGTCTCAAGACAAAGCCCTGGGGTACCCCTATAGAGAGATTGATGGAGGAGGAGGTGTTAGCAAAAAAGACACTGAAAGTACGATGGGAGAAAAAAGAGGAGATCCAGGATAGCGCTTTGTTACGAATGCCAAGAGTATGGATAATGTGAAGGAGAAGTGGGTGGACCACAGTATCTAATACTGAAGAGAGGCCGAGTAATATCTCTGTCTTTGGCAGCATGGAGGTCATTAGTTATGTGCGCACAAACTGATGCTTTGTAATAGACAATAAATCACAATTGTTTTTGAAGTTCACAAACTAGATTGGATTTAAAAAAATTGCATCATTCATCAACAGTATTGCAATAAGTATAGAACCATCACTAGCACAACATGTTTAAAGGTAAATAAAGGTCATTTCCCAGAAAAATCTATAAGATATTGTTGACTGAAAACAAGGGCCATGTTTTCTAAGCAGCGTTCTGCCATAAGATGTCTTCTGGCGCTGAAGACACCTACTGGTTAATTTACTTGATTGGACTGTAAGGTGTCTTCCACTGCAGGAAGATGTCTAATAGCATGTTGCAGGGATAATGCAACCACATATGGGTTTATGAATTTGTTTGTGTATTTAGCCTCCAAAAAATGGGGCATACAAAAAAATACAGCTTTTCTTCAGAAAACAAACAAAATAGAAGGATAAGTCCTGAGCAGGGCTTTGCCCTTTTTCCAACAAGGGCTGTTCATAGTCCAGAGTAGTACTGTAAATAAGCAAATACATGTCATACGAAAAGACAGCCCTTTCATCACGTACTTTTTCCTCCAGTATAGGTTTTCAAAACAGACACAGACATGTGTGGGTCATGTGTGGGTCTCTGATTGCCGTAAGCCTCCATTTGTGAGCTTTTGATTGATAAAAATTTTATTTGCACTATGGTTGTTTTCTCTTCTCTCTGAGATCGCTGACCCATATACCACACCTCCAGACCGGGATATATTATAGTTCCAGACTGGCACAAATGCTCCTTTTTCTACTTTGTTTGTGAGTAGGCATTTGGAAGCTTTTTATTTAATTATTATCACGTTGGCTACAGTATTACACTATCCACCTTTCTTCTTTTTTGGGCACTCGGCGACGCTCCCCTGGAATTCCATCAACAATGCATCTTCCAGACTTTTGAAACAGTCTTTCTACAGGGTTGAGTGATAAGTTGTTTTTGCCTATTTACATATTTATTTTTTATTTGTTTTATTCACTGTTCACTGTTGTTTATATATATGGTTTATTAATTTTTTTATTGATATATTTTACACATCACTGTTTTTTGGGTGTAGTAGAGCGCCATCTACCGTTCTTTTTTACTGTCTGGTTGGTTTCTATCTAGATAGGCAGCATTACCCCCATATATTATGGAAACTATGGATACTAATAGTAGTTTCTCTAATATATTCTCAAGAAGACTCTTGAGAAATGCAGATTTGGTAAGCATTCTTAATAAGGATAAGAGCCCCCCAATAGGGGAAGAAAAAATCCTAGAAGCAGAGTTTGAAATACTTGAAAAACTTTTTACTAGAGATATAAAAAAATGATGGGGTTATACCTTCTTGGAACAATATAAAATTTGCGACAGATACCAAGAGGTCTTAGATTAAAGAAAAACCAATCAATGGATCTTGGAGATAAAGAATTTCTAGATAAATGGTATCAAGTATTAGAAAAAAGATCACAAGATTTGATTGATCTGGTCATTGAACAACAAGAGAAACATCTATTACAAATTGATAAAGAGATCAATGAAAGTAAGGAGAGGATAGGTGATTTAGATCAAATAGCATTGTTTAGAGAAAAGGATAAAGCACTTCAATTAAAATTAGACAAATTAGAAGAAGAAACTATCTCGCTCAAAGTACAAAAATTTAATAGAGATGAGGAAGATTATAAAGATGGTCCACCTGGAAAGATAATACCTAATAAAAAGAAGATCTTCATCACTAAAAAAGAAGTTCGTATTGATCCGCAAGAGTTAAAAACTTAAGTTCCTCCTAAAAATCCCTCAAATGAAAAAACGAATCAATATGTGGTTAAAAAGGGAAAAGGAAATTATCACAAAACCAATACCAACAAAAGTCACTGTGCTCCAGAGAGGAGGTTTGAACGTAAAATGTCTCCCCCCAGACCTACAGAAAAACCTCCTAAATCCAACCCACATACTGAGAATAGGAAGAGAAGTGACAGTCAAGATTCTGATGAGGAAAGCAGCAACACACATAGAGTCACAACTAGAGAGGAAAAAAAGAGAACAAATTTTCTCCAAATATTCCACAAATAAAAGTGATAATTTTTTAGGGGAAGGGGGGTTCCTCAAATCGGATTTATCAATTGAGGCAGAAAGAACCCCCATCAGGCAAAAAGTATACAAAAAAGAGAGAAAGAAACCAGGAAAACGAGGAAAGAGAAGAAAAGGAAAAAAGGAAAATTCCAAGAAAATAAGGGAAACACAAAATATTTTTAATTTAAGTACAAGAATTTAACTTTGCCAGAGAAAGATATTATTTCCAAAGGATTGAAATGTGCACCAACTACAGGTCCAAATAATTTTGGTCTGTTTGTTGATGCTCAAAAATTTCTACGAAATCTAACTCTCAAGCGTTTTTTTAAGTCTAAAGAGGTGGAAATTAAGACTAATGATAATTTAAAAATGGATACAAAAAGTCTTCCTAAACCAGATATGAATAAACAGATAATTCATTCTGGCCTTAAGATGCCGTCGAAGATCTATCCTGGTCATTGTAAGGGTAGGAACTTGGAGGTCTTTTCTGAGCTAGTTATAAAAGATTTTGAAAAGTTAACGTCTAATAATTCTCCATTCATTAATAATCTTTCAAAACCAGAAAGGGAAGCACTAAAAGCACTAACTGAAGACAGAGAAATAGTTTTAAAACAAGCTAATAGGGGGAGGGGTAGTTATATTAAATAGAGAAAACTATATTAAAGAGTCTGAAAGAATCCTAGGTGACACAACAACATATTGCAAACTTCCTAGAGATCCTACAACTCAATTCCAAAAAGAATTACAAGTACTTCTAAATAGAGGAAAAACTGATGGTATATTAGATGATAAAGAATTTGATTTTTTTAATCAAAAAAATCCAAAATTACCTATCTTCTATTACCTACCTAAATTGCATAAGTGCCCTAAAAAAACCCTGGGAAGACCCATTATAGCAGGGATTGATTCCCTTACCTCTAATTTATCAGCCTATGTACTGTAGATATTTTTCTTCAAGAATATGTTAAGAATCAAAAATCTTATATCAGAGATACAACAGATATTTTAAGAACCCTTAAAGAACAGATATGGAAAGATGATTTTTATCTTGTCACAGGTGATGTTACATCCCTGTATACATCTATTAGTCACCAACAAGGATTTGAAGCAATAGACAAAACACTCTCTAAAGATCCAAATATGACTCATGAACAAGTCAATTTTATCCTAGATAGTATACATTTTTTAATAAAACACAACCATTTTTGGTTTGAAAATAATTTTTATTTACAAAAATGTGGTACCGCCATGGGTACTAAATTCGCCCCCAGCTACGCAAACCTTTTCATGTCGGTATGGGAAGATGACCATATTTGGTCAATTGCGGAGCTGGGTGCGAATTTGGTCCTATGGCAGAGATTTATCGATGATGTCATTTATATTTGGAGGGGAGATGAAGGGAGTCTTTTAAAATTTATTTCGTATATCAATGATAATGATTTAAACTTAAGATTCACCTGTGACTATAGTAAAAATAGAATTAATTTCCTGGATTTGGCAATTTATATTGATGAAGGCACCATTAAAACCATGACACATTTCAAGGATGTCGATAAAAATAATTATATATTACAAACAAGTTGCCATCACCCAAATTGGCTTAGAAATGTGCCATATGGGCAATTTAGAAGAATGAAAAGAAACTGTACCGATGATGCAAATTTTAAAATTCAAACTAAATTCCTTGAAGAAAGGTTTTATGAGACAGATTATAATAAACAAATAGTTCAGTCAGCAATACAAAAAGTGGAAAACTTAAAAAGGGATGACTTATTAATACTGTAGATGTATCCAAAAAAACAAGACAAGAAGGATTGTAATTTTTCTTTTATTACTAATTATAATAGACAAGCTGGAAAGATTGTTAATGTTGTAAATAAATACTGGCATATAGTCAAGAATGATGATATTATTGGAGATATGGTTCCTGACAAGCCAGTTGTTATATTTAAAAGGGCATAAACACTAAAAGATAAACTTGCACCTAGTGCATTGCCCAAAAATAATATAACAAGAAATAGATGGTTACCTAGTATTAACGTTTTTTTTGGCTGCACCACAAGTAAAGCTTGTATATATCGAGCAACTGATAAACATGAGTTTGTCTCTAATGTAACAAAGAAAAAATACACTATTAATAAACACATTACTTGTAGAAGCAACTATATCGTTTACCTTATTGAGTGCCCATGTGGGTTACAATATGTTGGCAAAACTAAGAGACCAATGAAAATTAGAATATTAGAACATATTGGTAACGTTAGACACAAAGTAATGACCCATCTTTTGTCTGAACATTTTATAAATAAACATCAGGGCGATATATCAGGTTTTAAATTTAGTGCCATTGAACATGTTCTCCCTCATTGGATAGGGGGAGACAGATATCTGGAACTAACTAAAAGGGAATCCTTTTGGATATTCACACTTAAGACGTTAGTTCCAGATGGCCTAAATGCTGAGCTTGACATAAAAGTATTTTTATAATGTTAGTACTTTAAGTGAGTCATTATATTTATTTCCTTCTTTTTAAAATCATTTTTAAATTAATTTTTAAATTAATTTTTAAAATTGATTTTAAATTTTTTAATATGGTATATTATTAATGTTTATTTTTCACATGTTAGATGTATTGTATATTAATTATGTCTTTCTTGTTCTCTCATATGACTATTAGGTATCAACAATCGCCGTGTATATTGTTTTTAAGAGACTGTATACTGTGGTTATGTTGTTTGGGGGCAACATGGCCACTATTATATAGTTTAATGCCATGTAGTTTATTTTTAATTAGAATTACACATGTATAGGTATTAAATTATGTCTGTTAGTATATGCATTATAGAATTATCGATCTTTTTAAACCTTTGTTACAATTTATGTATATGTCAACATAAATCTTCGGATTATATACTAGCAATATATGTTTATATTAGAATAAATAGATTAGTGTATGCGCCGTTTGCACCAATCATAGTTAAGTATTGGGAATATATACTTAGCTATTAGTATCAATTAGCCTCTCCTGATGAAGACGTCATTACGTCGAAACGCATAGAGTCGGCATGTTAGCCATCTTAGAGGAGGAGAGAAGCAGTGGGATCCTCGGCGGTGTCCTCCGTTCTGGTGAGCTGTAATGTCACGTTCCGGAAGTGAAGCACGCGGTAGCTGTTGCAATGTGTACCGGGCGAGGAGAGCTGTGACGCATGAAAGACCCAGCTGTTCAATGCTTTTACTTCTCTGATTGCCGTAAGCCTCCATTTGTGAGCTTTTGATTGATAAAAATTTTATTTGCACTATTGTTGTTTTCTCTTCTCTCTCTACCACACCTCCAGACCGGGATATATTATGGTTCCAGAATGGCACAAATGCTCATTTTTCTACTTTGTTTGTGAGTAGGAATTTGGAAGCTCTTTATTTAATTATTATCACGTTGTCTACAGAATTACACTATTCACCTTTCTTCCTTTTTGGGCACTCGGCGATGCTCCCCTGGAATTCCATCAACAATGCATATTCCAGACTTTTGAAACAGTCTTTCTACAGGGTCGAGTGATAAGTTGTTTTTGCCTATTTACATATTTATTTTTTATTTGTTTTATTCACTGTTCACTGTTGTTTATATATATTGTTTATTAATTTTGTATTGATATATTTTACACATCACTGTTTTCTGGGTGTAGTAGAGCGCCATCTAGTGTTCTTTTTTTAATGTGTGGGTCAGCCTGGACTTTTAAAACCCCTTAACGAGGCAACTGGGACCTGACCAATTAACCAAAGCTTTCCGAGCTGAAATTAACCTGGTCACTGCGTTACTGAAGACCTACACATAGGTTTGTCAGGCATAGGACTGGTGTTTTCTATTCACCCTGTCACATAGCAAAACACTGCTTAGTAAATAAGGCCCAATATGTATTGCATTTCCCCATTAAAATTAAAATAAACTCAGATTACTGCATTTTTGCTTTTTAGTAAAATTTTAATAAAAAATAAAATACAGAGTTGCATTTAAACACCTTACAAGACTTCAGTGAAGGAAATTATACCTAAATTGGGTAAATAGGAACTGATTTATGAATAATTTAAATAGCTATGTTTAATTATTAATAATTTACTAATATTGGTGAGTTTTGTGTTTCAAATGGAGGGTTAATAGATTTGAGGGATATGATGCAGCAGTTTTATAATCAGGTCTTTAGATTGTACATGATCACGACTTGACCAAAATCTAAATCTTATTCTATGTAACAAAGAGAAACCACAGACACATTCTGTTATTTATTAAAGAATGTGACACAATATTTCAGTAACACAATATTTCATTTAGACAATATTACACTATATATTTCTCTTTATATCCCGGAAACATTGCATACTAGATTGGAACTATCCATAGAATAAGAAAAAAATGCACACAATGCGCACCAGAGATTAAAAATAGTAAAATAAATTTATTAATAAAAACAATATTTAACCGAGGGGATCCAACCCCACCTCAGTACATATGCGTCACAGATCTAGGTTCGGTTACAATGAACACAAACCATATAGTTAATCAAGTAGAAGAAAAAGGGTACAGGCGGTTCACAGCTAACCGAAGGGGTACAAAAACCGGTCTCCAAGCGCAATCCCATTAAAAGGTTGTTTATTAAGTGCATACACCTAGTTCTGTCTGCCACAGAGAAGAACTCTTGACGCGTTTCGTCCACCAATAGGACTTTGTCAAAAGAGTACCTGGTTCAGTCCACTGTAAAGCCTATATAGTGAGCCTAAAGATATGATTGGATGTATTCAACAGATAAATACACCTGATGAATAATACACTAATTGCTCCTATTAGATGCACATCCGGGTATTAACCCCATAAGGTAATCACTAATAGAGACTCACTGCGAATCATATCCAAAGCAGTTAAAGACAGTGTTAAAAACCAACACACAACATAGAAATAATTAAAAACAAACATAGCAATGCTGACTTATCGTATAATAATCAGCTTGTGATGTACAAAACCAGAATCCATGTAGCAAAAAGAGCAACTCATATATTTATCAAAAATAAAATAAAATTAGGAAAAATTAAAAAATAAATGAAAAATATATATAAAATAATATATTTATCTAAGACAAAAAACTAGAAAAATATGTATAGGAGGACAAAGAATGCATATTCTAAACCCGAAATACAAAATATATTCACCAAAAAGATATATGTATAACTATCTAAAAAGCCATAATAACAAAAAAATCGTATATAGAAAAGAACATATATATATAATATAATACATAAATTACAAAAAAAAATATTATATAAGTATAGAACCATATATAGTATGCACAATCTAAATAATATTGAACAAAAACCTAATATAAATGTATATAAAAATATATATAAATAAAAACATCAAAATACTGTACAATAAAGAACTACAATAGAAAAAGTCTAGAAACTAGATAGACATATGTATACTAAAAAGTGTTTTAGGTCCCACTCCACATTAATACCTGTAGGACTCAAGGTATTCATAGCATAGCATAGATCCAAAACATTTCTCTCATGTTTAGTTTAAGCAATCTATCTCCACCTCTGGGGTGTACATCTACATGTTCTAACCCTGAAAAGGTAAATTTAGCAATATTGGCATGAGGACAAGATGAAAAATGACGTGAAACCGGATGTGACATATCTTTCTTAACAATAAGTCGAACATGTTCTTGAATTCTAAGTCGCAATGGTCTTATAGTGCGACCAATATAAGACTTTTGACAACCACATTGGAGATGATAAATTACATAACTGGTGTGACAGTTGATAAAACTTCCAACACGGTGATTCACATCAACACCCGGAATCTTCTTAATAGGTTTAGCATATTTGCAAATAGAACACCTCCCACATGGGAAAAAAACATTCGGAATATTACGTATTTGGGATCTACGACCACCCAAATTAAATAGACTTGGTGAAAGATGAGAACCTAAGGTTCTAGCTTTCTTATAAATGAACCTAGGTCCTCCATGTATAACGGATGCAATATCCTTGCCTAACGATAATATCTTCCAATATTTGAAAAATATCTCTTTAATAGATTCGGATTGTCTACTGAAGGTAGTAATAAATGATGGACATAAGGAGTTATCTTCATTTTTATATTGAGTCTTCCATTTAAAAGGTGTATGTCTAATAATATCTTTTCTATCCAAGGAGTCTGCATAGTTAAATGCTGAAAATAATGTCTCTATCCTTGTAGCCTCTTGCTCGAAATTTATCAGCCATAACGAGGGATTGAGACTTAAATGTTTCATTATCAGAGCATATGCGTTTAAGCCTAATAAATTGGGCTTTGGGTATACTTTTAATAAGAGCGGGAGGGTGACAAATGGTTGCACAAAGAAGAGCATTCTTGGACTGATCCTTTCTATATATGTCAGTTTGTATATTTTTTTCGTTATCAATAAACAATGTAATATCCTAATAATTTATGTGATGCATATTGTGAACATAAATGAACTTTAAATTCAAATCATTAATATTAAGAGTGTTAATAAAAGTGACAAGTGATTCAGAATCCCCATCCCACACCAAAATAAGATCATCAATGAAGCGTCTATAAAAAACTATGTGATTACGGTATATATTAGAATCGTCATAAATGTCAGTGACTCCCATAGACCCATAAAAAGATTAGCATACGACGGAGCGAAAGAAGAACCCATAGCAGTGCCCAATTTTTGTAAGTAATAACGTGAATCAAACATAAAATAATTGTGAGTAAGTAAAAATGTGACAGATTCAAGTAAAAACGTGCATAAAGTGATGGAAAGATCTGATAAATTAAGAAAGTGTTGTATTGCATTGATACCATGTACATGAGAAATGATAGAATACAGGGAGGCCACATCCAATGTGACCCACCTGTATCCCCGCTTCCATTTCAAATCCTGTACTGACAAAATAAGGTCTGACGTATCTTTAATAAAAGATGGTAACTGATAAACTAATGGTTGTAAAAACCTGTCTACATACCGCGATAGACCATCTCCCAAAGATCCAATACTCGCCACAATGGGTCGACCAGGAGGGTCAACCAGCGACTTATGGATCTTTGGGAGATGATGAAAAATAGGTACCACGGTATGTTGACAGGTCAAAAACTCAAACTCTTTATGACTTATAACTTCAAGTATTCTACCCATATCCAAGAGCTCCATTAAATTTCGCAAGATTATCAGATGAAACAATATCAATCACTGGAGCCTCAGTTGGTGTTGTAGATCCTCTAGATGAGAAAAATTTTTAAGGGATAATTTGCGGGTGAATTTCTGCAAGTCAATAACCGTCTGGAATAATTGAAAGTTCTGTGTGGGTGCAAACCCTAAACCCCGATTCAATAAAGATAATTGGTCAATGGATAATTTGATCCATGAGAGATTAATTATATTGTCAATAGAATTATTTATGTGTATTTCTTCCTTTTTGTTCTTCCTCGCGCTTCCCCGTTTCCTCTTTGATCGTCGTGTTCTTTTAAGTTTTTTGAACTTGTATTGGCAACAGTCTTAGAGCCAGATTTAAGCGGTCTGGAGAAAAGCAAAGCTGTGGAGGTAGAAGGTCTAGAGTCTGATCTACCATTATCACCATAATCCCTCCCATATTCATCTGATCTGTGAAAAGAGACCGAGTAGGATCTAGTCTAGATTGTGCAGATAGCTCCTAAAATTAACCAAATCAGGATCACTGTCTCTTAGTAATGCCTCTAGATTTTCAATGGTATTAGTGAAGTAACGATGCAAAGTTAGTTTCCTTAAATATTTTTGTAGGTCAATAAAGAGATCAAAAAAATATTTAAGGAAACTAACTTTGCATCGTCACTTCACTAATACAAGTAATACACCGGTATCATTAGACTCTGTTCCTTTGGACGATCCTGTTCAAAATGGCATAGATCAATTAGCTACCATTGAAGATCTAGAGGACATACTAAGAGACATTGATCCTGATTTTGTTAATTTTAGGAGCTATCTGCACACAGGATTTAAACCAAAATCAGTATTTTTCCCTTATGCATCTAAAGGACATAATATTGAGATGTTTGGGAAATTGGTTGAACATGATCTTAAAGAATTATGTAGGAAGAAGTCTAATGGATCTTACTCCAACCTAACTTGGGAGGAGCAAAGAAGTATTAAGAAATTAAAAGCGAACCCAGACATTGTTTTAAGATCAGCAGATAAGGGTGGTGGAATAGTTATCTTAAATATAGAGGACTATTTCAAAGAGGCTCGCCATATTTTGATGGATCACACTTCATACATTACACTAAAGAAAGACCCCACCAGGGAATACTTAGGACTTATCAAAAAACATCTTAATGAGGCCTTGGATATTGGAATCCTTTCAAGACCAGAGTATGATTTTCTACTGATTGAGACTCCCACTGTCCCTATCCTTTACTAAATCCCCAAAATGCACAAATCACTTACATCCCCACCAGGACGTCCCATTATCTCAGGGATTGATTCCCTCACTTCTAATTGGTCTGTATATGTTGATTTTTACTTACAACCACTTGTTACAACACTTCCCTCTCACTTAAAAGATACCACTATGGTCTTACAGGTTCTGAACGACTTTATTTGGCATTAAGATTATCGTTTGGCCACATAAGACGTTCAGGCCTTATACACAAGTATCATAGTTACATAGTTACATAGTTACATAATAGATGAGGTTGAAAAAAGACGTACGTCCATCAAGTTCAACCTGTGCTAAATTTAGACAACAGATACTTTATTCTATATCTTTACTTACTTATTGATCCAGAGGAAGGCAAACAAAAACCCCATAAAGGGGAAAAATTAATTCCTTCCTGACTCCAAGAATTGGCAATCGGATGAATCCCTGGATCAACATCCTTCCCATGTATAATTATTTGGTATATCCCTGTATACCTTTCCCATCTAAAAAGATGTCCAACCTTTTTTTTGAACAAATCTATTGTATCTGCCATCACAGTCTCCATGGGTAATGAATTCCACATTTTAACTGCCCTTACTGTAAAGAATAGTGGTTTGGAAAGATACCTGGGCGCTATCTCTGTGAGGCGTACATAAATATGTCAAATAAAGAAATATAATACAGCCTGGAAGTAATGTCTTTCGAGTTGTTCTCCTGTGACTCAAACCCCAGCAGGATCTATCCAGGATCCTTATGAACAAGGTGATACAAAAAGAAGATGGGGAGCACAGTTAGTAGTATACCCGATACACTAATGATCAATGTAATGAAACACACCTCTATTGTGGACGCCTGTTTATGTGGCAGGCTCCATATAGTGATGGTGTACAGACGATGATGTGTATGGATGGGTGGGAAGAATTTAAATAAATGGAAAACTTACACGGCCTTGTGTAAGTTCTATCCCAACAAGGTGTCTTTAAAGTTGTTTTCTACTTTGTGGCATCTTTTCCTCTGTGGTCGTTGCTGTCCTTCTTCTTGCTTCCTCCAACTTTCAGGGTATTTATGCTCGTGAAAATGGAAAGGTGGTACAGTCAATACATATACGCAGTTATGATATACAGGGGGGGTAATGGAACAATGTAGTGATAAACCACTGCAATGCAATGGTCTAAACAAACACTCACACGGGCCGGTGTGAGTGGTTTCTTATCAAGGTGTCTTGATGTTCCTGATTAGGGAGATGGTTTAAAGTGTCAGATGTCCGTAAACAACTGGCAAGGATGATGTTAATGCAGCCTGTTTCTCAAGGTACATAGGGGTTTAAAAAACACAATATAGCTTAATACTCACACTTAATACTCTCACGGGCCAGTGCAGAGTGCAGAGGGCGCTTGCACACGCACATCCTATGGGCTCTGGAGTCCCTCTGGTTCCTCCTCCCGGTCCCTGCGGGCCATCTCCCTGTCACAGCCGTGCGTGCGCACCCTCAGCTTGCAGAGAGCGCGCGCACATGCTCCTCTTCTTGGGCCTGCCACGTTCCTGACTCCTCCTCCCAGTCCCTACAGGCCATTCCCCTGACTGCCCCTTCTGACTCCTCCTCTTCTCTCCCTGACCTATCCCTGTTGTCTCACACTTCTCTCTCTCTGCTCCTCCCCTCTCTCCTATTGGTGTGTCTCCCTTTATTATCCCTGTCTGTCCTCTTCTTCCTCGCTCTGCATAGTTCCTGTTTCCCTGTGTGTGCTGACCTATGCTGTGCTCCCTCTGTGTTCCTGCTGTATCCTGCTCCTGTGTTTACTTTGGATTTCCCTGGCTTTGACCCCTGCTTGTCCTGGACTACCCTGCTCTCTATACCCCTTTGAACCTTGCTACGAATTCGACCCTGCTGACCTCTGGAATCCTTGGACCTGGCTTTGTACCCTGACGACTCTACTCTCTGGACCCCTGGACTTTGGCACATGGACACGACCATTCTTACGCTTACTCCATCAGACGTTGCAAGTATCATTAACCACTCTCTCTACAGGCCTAGCAACGCTATACCACACTCTGGGCTTGCTCCCACTGCTGTGGGCATGTGGTGTAATACCATTCCCACCTCAGTACTGGGTCTTGCCAGGTCTGCGGGCCTACAGGCATGACATTATGCAGAGCCCAACAAACGCAGTCCCCCCTGTGGTGGGTACAATATTTCCATAGATGCCTTACAATTTGTCAGTAACAGCTGTCCACTGTCTCCCAGAAATTGGCCAAGTTTTCCCCCAGGAGAGTCCCATGGCTCCTACGCCACCGGTGACCACAACCCACGCCAATCCTGGTCCCCGGATTCCCTCTCCAAATCGCTACGATGGGAACCCCCTCGCCTGCCGTGGTTTCTTTAACCAATGTGAGGTGCAGTTTGAGATGTCCCCCTCCCTGTTTCCCACTGGTCGTGCTAAAGTAGCATATGTCTATGCGTTGCTCACCGGAGACGCTCTCGCCTGGGCCTCCCCCCTATGGGAGCACAAAAGTGAAGTAACGCAAGATTACTCTCTCTTCAGACATGAGTTTCAACTTGTATTTGATACTCCTGCACGGCGTGAGACAGCCGCCTTCTCTCTCTTTCACATTTCACAGGCCCGAAGATCAGCTGCCAAATACGCCATCGAGTTCCATACGCTGGCCGCTGAAGTCCAATGGAATGATGAGGCACTTGCCACTGCGTACTGGCACGGACTCTCAGATACGTTGAAAGACGACCTAGCTACTCATGCCTGGCCTTCTTCCCTGGAGGAGTTGATTACCCTGAGCATACGCATGGACCAGCATACTCAGGAGCGACGGCACGAAAGGCACTGTTCTCACCCTCCTTCTTCTGTTGTTTCTCACAGGTCGCCTACAACACCTCTTCTGGCACTGGAGTCTCCGGAACCGATGCAGGTCAGCAGTCAGCAACTTCGGGCTATGGAGAGAGCGCGGCATCGCCTGAATAGACTTTGCTTCTACTGTGCTTCTCCGGAACATCGTCTCCAGAATTGTCCCCAGAATCCGGGAAACGGGCACACCCAGTAAAGATAGAGGGGCTTCTACTGGGTACTGTCTCTCCTTGCCCCTCTCCTCCCGAAGCTCTCCCAAAGAAGTTTCTGCTTCCTGCCACATTGGAGGGTCCGAACCTGTTCCTGAAGGTTAAAGCTTTCCTCGATTCGGGATCTGTTGGTAACTTCCTGGACCAGAAGTTCGCGTCGGAGAGAATCAAATCCCCATGGTCAGAAGGAAGACCCCCATTGGCCTCGAGGCCATCGACGGCCGACCACTTCAACCGGCATTTATAATTTGGGAGTCTATTCCTCTTACATTGACCTTGGTTGATGGTCATAAGGAGGTAATAATCTTCGATATTTTTCAATCTCCTACAGTGCAAATTATTTTAGGATTGCCTTGGCTTCAACTCCACAATCCGCGCATTGACTGGACCGGTACTCTACCTCTCCAGTGGCCTTCATCCGCAGATGCCGTTCCTGTGGAGCCTCTTGTTGCGGTGCTTGCCGTCCTGGATTCCATTTCTTCTAATCTATTGATCCTGCCTACCATATATCATGAGTACCTGGATGTGTTCAACAAGGTACAAGCTGAGGTTCTGCCTCCCCATCGTCCGTATGATTGTCCTATCGATCTCATTCCTGGAACCATCCTGCTGAAGTCTAAGTCATATCCACTCTTCGTCCCGGAGACCGAGGCCATGACGTCCTACATTCAGGAAAATTTGGAGAAGGGATTCATCCGCAACTCTACCTCCCATGCCGGGGCTGGTTTCTTCTTTGTGAAGAAGAAGGATGTGCATTGACTTCCGCGGACTCAATAAGATCATGGTGAAGAACCGTTACCCTCTTCTGCTTATCTCAGAACTGGTCAATCGTCTCCAGGGGGCCTCTATCTTCTCAAAGCTCGACTTAAGAGGTGCCTATAATCTCATTCGCATAAGGGAGGGGGACGATTGGAAAACAGCATTTAACACAAGTTCTGGACATTATGAATATCTTGTTATGCACTTTGGTTTATGTAACGCTCCTGCCGTTTTTCAAGAGTTCATGAACGACATCTTCCACGATGTATTGGGAACTTTTGTCATAGTCTACCTAGACTACATTCTTATTTTTTCTAAAAATCTGGAGGAACACATTCAACATATCAAACTAGTGCTTTATAGACTCCGTTCTAATCGCCTATATGCTAAAATGGAGAAGTGTTTGTTCCACCAGGCCTCTACTGCCTTCTTAGACTATATCATCTCCTGCCAAGGCTTCTCCATGGATCCAGAGAAACTGAAAGCTGTTCTCGATTAACCCCTGCCTAATTCACTCAAGGCTGTGCAGTGTTTTCTAGGCTTTGCCAACTATTACAGGAAATTCATCAACAAAAATTTCTTCTATTGCTCTTCCCATCACCGCTTTGACCAAGAAGGGCGCCGATATCTTTTCCTGGTCTCCAGAGGCTATTCTTGCTTTTGAGGTTCTCAAGAAGGCTTTCGTCTCTGCACCCATCCGTCGTCATCCGGATACCTCCCTCCCCTTCACTTTGGAGGTCGACGCCTCGGACGTAGGAGCCAGCGCAGTCCGTTCCTAGAGGGCTTCTCCCCAAGAAAAACTTCACCCCTGTGGTTTTTTTCACGGAAATTTTCATCTGCCGAAAGGAATTATGATGTTGGTAATCGTGAACTTTTGGCCATCAAACTGGCTATTTAAGAATGGAGATACCTTTTGGAGGGTTCCAAAGAACCAGTTGCTATTCTAACTGACCACAAAAAATGAGGGGGCTCATCGTCTGGGATCCCGCCAAGCTCGCTGGTCACTCTTCTTTTCCCGCTTTAACTACACCATCTCATATATTCCTGGTACCAAAAATGTCAAAGCGGACGCGCTTTCTCATCAGTTCGCCACCGAAACCGAAGCTAACGAAACCACAGAGCCTATCCTTCCTGCCAAATGTATAATTTATGCTAACAACTTCGATGTGTTGGACGAAATCAACAAAGCTCAAGCTCACATTCCCAGCAGGTTCAGGGTACCAGAAGGACGCCTTTACGCAGCTCCACGTTTTTGCCATAAAGTTTTACTTTTGGTCATTCTTCTAGAGCAGTCGGTCATCCAGGCTTCAAAAGGACAGCAGATCTCATCAAATGGACTTTTTGGTGGCCAAATATTAACCAAGACATTCTCGACTTTACCACCGCCTGTCCTGTATGTGCCCAGAGTAAGACAATCCATCACAAACTTTCTGGATTTCTCTTGCCTCTCCCCATTCCGGAACAACCCTGGAAGCATATTTCAATGGATTTCATTGTTGAACTGCCCATTTCCAAAGGGATGAACACCATTCTGGTCGTAGTAGAAAGGTTCTCTAAACAAGCACACTTTATTCCCCTCAAGGGTCTTCCTAACTCTGCCTCTTTGGCTGATGTCTTCTCCAAATAAATTTTCAGGTTACATGGCGTTCCCATTTCTATTGTCTCTGACCGTGGATCACAGTTCATCTCGAAATTCTGGCTGGCATTTTCCCAAAGACTCGGTATATCTCTCTTGTTTTCCTCAGGATACCATCCTCAAACCAATGGTCAAACAGAAAGGATGAATCAAACTCTTGAACAATATCTAAGATGCTTCATATCGGACTCACAAGAAAACTGGGTGGACCTTTTGCCAAGGGACGAATTTGCTATAAATTCTCTTAAAAACGAGTCTACTCAGGAGTCTCCCTTCTTTATTAACTTCGGTTTCCACCCCAGTAGCCTTCCTCTCTCGCCTTCCCCTTTGGGCATTCCTGCGGCCGACTCTGATGTTGCCAATCTACAAGAATCTTGGAAAAGGATACTCAAAACTTTACAATCTGCGGTTGCCAAACAAAAGACCAAGGCAGATCGTCATCGTCAACCTGGGCCTTCTTTCAAACCTGGCGACCGGGTGTGGTTATCCTCAAAGAATATCAGGCTTAAAACACCGTCACCCAAACTATCTCCAAGGTTCATAGGCCCATTCAAAATATTGGAGAAAATTAATCCTGTGGTTTACCGCCTCGACCTGCCTCCTACTATGAAGATTCCTTCCTTGTTCGACACTTCCCTTGCTAAAACCCTTTGTACCTAGTCCTCATTTTCCTGTCCCCTCTCGGAAACCCAATCCAGTCTCCACCCTAGGACAACAGGAGTATGAAGTTCAATCAATCATCAATTCTCGCAGGTCCAAAAACAAACTCCAGTTCCTGGTTCACTGGAAGGGCTATGGTCCGGAAGAACGTTCGTGGGTACCAGCACGGCACATCCATGCCCCAAGGCTATTCCTTCAGTTCCACCAAAAATTCCCGCTCAAGCCTTGGTTTGATTGCTCGGAGATCGATCCTCAAGGGGGGGATACTGTGACGATTCAGGGGATTCCTTCCCCTTCTTTCTCTCCCTCTGTCCCATCTCCTTCCAACCCCTCTACCTTTTCCCACTCCTGTCCTGCTTCGTCTACCTCTCTCTCTACCCCACTGCCTCAGCGCATGCCCCGCAGGTCTCGCGCTCCCGCGCGGTCCCCGAGCCCCTGCAGTGACACTCCCTGCTCCCAGACACCCGCTATGCCCGCGACCTGTACCTCACCTTCCCTAGTCGCTCCGTCTTCTCCTCTGCCTCCCTCCATCGGGGTGCCCACGACACAGCGCTCTGCACGCCTGGTGATGCAGTCTGTGCGCGCACTCCCCCAGCTTGCTGAGTTCGCACGCATACGCACCTCCTCTGGGCTCTGTCATCCCTCTTGTTCCTCCTCCCGGTCCCTGAGGGCCATCTCCCTGTCACAGCCTGTGCGCGCGCACACTCAGCTTACAGAGGGCGCGCGCACACGCTCCTCTCCTGGGGCCTGCCACGTTCCTGACTCCTCCTCCCAGTCCCTACAGGCCATTCCCCTGACTGCCCCTTCTGACTCCTCCTCTTCTCTCCCTGACCTATCCCTGTTGTCTCACACTTCTCTCTCTCTCTGCTCCTCCCCTCTCTCCTATTGGTGTGTCTCCCTTTATAATCCCTGTCTGTCCTCTTCTTCCTCGCTCTGCATAGTTCCTGTTTCCCTGTGTGTGCTGACCTATGCTGTGCTCCCTCTGTGTTCCTGCTGTATCCTGCTCCTGTGTTTACTTTGGATTTCCCTGGCTTTGACCCCTAATTGTCCTGGACTACCCTGCTCTCTGTACCCCTTTGAACCTTGCTACGAATTCAACCCTGCTGACTTCTGGAATCCTTGGACATGGATTTGTACCCTGATGACTCTACTCTCTGGACCCCTGGACTTTGGCACACGGACATGACCATTCTTACGCTTACTCCATCAGATGTTGCAAGTATCATTAACCACTCTCTCTACAGGCCCAGCAACGCTTTACCACACTCCGGGCTTGCTCCCACTGCTGTGGGTGTGCGTTTAATACCATTCCCACCTCAGTACTGGGGTCTTGCCAGGTCCGTGGGCATACAGGCGTGACAGTGACACAGGAAGAGGGAGAGGGTGACACAGGGAGAGGGAGAGGGTGACACAGGGAGAGGGCGACAGGGAAAGGGTGAAGGTGACACAGAGAGAGGGTGACACGGGGAGAGGGGGAGAGGGTGACACGGGGAGAGGGTGACACGGGGAGAGGGTGACACAGGGAGAGGGTGACAGGGGGAGAGGGTGACATGGGGAGAAGGCGACAGGGGGGGAGGGCGACAGGGGGAGAGGGTGACAGGGTAGAGGGTGACAAGAGGAGAGGGTGGCAGGGGAGAGGGCGGCAGGGGGAGAGGGCAACATGGGGAGTGGGATAGGGTGATGGGAGAGAGGGTGACAGGGGTATAGGGTGACAAGGGGAGAGGGTGACATGGGGAGAGGGTGACACGGGGAGAGGGTGACACATGGTGAGGCAGAGAGGGTGACACACTCACTCACTGACACACAAACACTAACTCACAGACACACACAGACACACACTCACACACAGACACACACTCACACACAGACACATACACAAACAGACACGCACAGACAAACACACACACACACAAACACACACACACACACACAGACACATACACACACACACACAGTCAGTCACACACGCACAGTCACAGTCTCACACGGTAACACACACACCCTCACCCACTGTCACTCACACACTCACACACACTTACCCACAAGGCAGGGGGTCGCCCATGGCAGCAGTGGGGCCTCCGCATGCAGTGGGCCCTTGTGACGATCGTGAGGGTTTGGCCCGGGATTAACGGGGTTACCCCCCCATTTGGCCACCCTCTAACCTCGCCAGGGAGACAAGGGGTTAACTGGACGGAGGCCCAGAAATGTGATTTAACCCTTGTTATAACATGAAAATGCTTATTCCCCTGTTTCCCCATGTTTTATTGTTTCTGGTTTAATCAGTGTCTGCATAACACACCCACTGGGAATTAAGGGGTTAATATTATATGCAGTGCTGAATAAACAGTTCCCTGAAAACTGGTAATTTGGGAACGGAGTGCGCCAGCTCCCTGAATCTGGGGGTGCAGCCTCCGGGGAACCCCCCAAGTACACACATATTAAAAATGCAACTTTGTCATAAGGGGAACATATATTTTTGATAAAGTGCCTTTCTGGGGCAGTTTTTGAAATGTACAGGCAGAATGCTAATGGTGTGCTAATGCTAATGTACAGGCAGAATGCCTGCCCTTTTGTAATGCATGAGGAACCAAATAGTCTTGACACCTTAAAGCTGGGTTATCTCTATATGCTAGATAGGACATCTTGCTAGGTGTGATAAATAGTGATCAAAAGGTAATTACCTAATTGTTTATGCGGGAAGCTAAAAGCCTGCTTCAAAGGGTTCATTGATGGGGGTAGGGGCGGAGCTACCCAAGAAGGGGATCAAAATGAGTAACCTTATTAAATATAAGAATATTATGAGATGTCCTTGGCTGAACATGCTAAGACTTACATATTTGTATTCGTGGGACTTCCCCACCACCAACCGTTACAAACACTTAATATCTGGCTCTTAGTGGCCGCCAGATATTAATATCTCTATTAATTTTCATATTACACTGTAATGTTTGGTCTCTCTGCGAGTGTCAGGTGTGACGGAATGTATTAATATATCTCACCTGCCTGTATGTAGTTCTGAACTCAAGTTATGAGGTGATTTGCAGTAAATATGAAATTTTGGTTGAGTTCTGAGGAACCCCTGTTGTGATGAGCAGGAAAGGCTAGAATTGACATCACCTGGTCATCAAAGGCTAAGTTGCTAATTGCTTATGCTTGGCCCAATGGACAAAATGAACTAATCAGAAAAGTGTGACCTTTCACACTGGACACTGGAAGTCCAAACTGAGCTTCAAAAGCTTCAAAGGGACTTTTGCTAGCCGTCGCGGCACCTAGGGTTAAAGAGATGAGTTTGACATAGTATATAAGTCAAAGCCACCCATTGTTCTTCATGCAAATGTTCTTCATGTTCTTCATGCAAATGTTCTTCATGTTCTTCATGCAAATGTTCTTCATGATCTTCATGTCTGCATGTCATCAGGCCTGTGTCTTTATGCAAGGTCTTGGGATGATGCAGGTATTGCTGTATAACATTGCCAGTCTTGCTGTGATGTCTGCTAAACTATGGAAGAAATGGCCCAGACTGTAATCCTGATGGCTTTCTTGTCATAATCTTTAAGTAAGTGTCTATATTTTGCTGTTATTTGTATAATCTGTTGTGTTCACCTTTATCAAGGAATAAATTATATTTTATCATATCTAAGTCTCGTCCCAGTTCAAACCCAGGTATATATATATATATTCAAATATAGTTTTGGTGTAAATTACTGCCTGTCACAAGCTACCGTGACAGCCCTCTACACGGCAGCAGGGCCTCTGCAAGGCATGGAGGGTCGCACATGGCAACTGGGGCCTCTGCATGGCAGGAGGGCCTCTGCAAAGGGCCGCCCCCCCTCCAGAGGCAGACGCTGAAGCACGCCACCCCCGTAAGTGGCCGACGCACGCCCCCCCCCACAGAAGCGGCTGACTCTGCAGCATGCCCCCACCCCCACAGGAGCGGCCGACACCGCAGCATGCCCCCCCTCCCCTTCTGAGGCGGAAACCCCCGGGCAGCAAGCGGGGATCGGGGCAGGGGGGGAGGAGATCAGGAGGGGAGAAGATCAGGAGGGGGAGATTGGGGGAAGGAGAGTGAGGAGATCGAGGGAAGGAGGGGGAGGAGATTGAGGGAAGGGGATAATCCAGAGCTGCCTGTTGGCCCTCTTCCCTGCGTTAAACCAATCAGGGAGGGGGATTAATTCTTTATTTTAAAAAAAAATTGGCGCAAGCAGGGGAATTCATAGAATGGCTCACCTGCGGTCTTAATCCACTCGCCACGGGCGTGGGGTTATCATTAATTGTCGAACACTGCATATAAGTGTCACAAGGAGTGCTAGTGGGTGTGGCTAAATGTTTACAACAAAAAACAAAAATGCCCAAAGCTACTTCCATTGTGACAAAAATACACAGTGCAATACCTATATATCTCTTTTGAAAGGGTCATTTAGTTTAACCCTTTGACCAAAGCATCTTAAGTCTGCTGCCACTTATAAGGCATGACCGAAGCAGGTCCTAACACTCACCTGGGTTAAAATTCTTATTTACCTGTATAATTACAGGAAGAATGGTCGCATCGGATCTGTCGTAAAAAGGCAAAATGAAACTGACCTGCCAACTTGGAAAGTGGGGTGGGGCAAGCTTAAACCTTAGGGGGGAGGGGCCACTACCCTGCCGTAAGCAACTGAGACCAGCTACACACAATTAACAAAATACACAGATTCCCAACAAGCTCTAAGAAACCCCAAACAACACAACACAATATATATATATATATATATATATATATATATATATGCATATAAGTGTCAAAAGGAACATCATTTATACCGCAGGCCCGCGGGGACCCCCGGACACCCACGGGACCCCTATTATACTCCTTGAGAAAGGGCTGGAGAGCCTGAAACGCGAAGGAGGGATTATTTCATGTTAGTCGTTTTTTTTTTGTTTTTTAGTATGTAATTCAATAAAAAAAAAAATTCTACTTCTGGTGAGTTGATTGGTGCTGTTCGGTTCCCGTGGTTCTAACAAATTTGTTTTTTCAAGTCTGCTGTTTCAACATTGGAGTGACGCACTTCCATAGCACAGGTTCCGGCCATTCACCTAGCATCACGGGAGAACGCCGACAGGAGATGGGCAACTCCACATCGTCAGCCTACAGCCTTACCGGACGGTCTGAGGCTTCAGTTATCGCCACGGCTTCGGCACGCGGGATCGCAAAGGCTACATCTACAAGGATTCAGGTATTTACATATATACCTCTGGACACTATGGGATGCAGAAGTTAGGACGGAGAACTATATGCCAATTAAGTCACTAGGGGCACGGTTTAAGGCTGGCTCCAGTCTCTCTGGTAACACTCTCAAATTGTCCATCTTTCCCTTCCAGTTTATATCCTTATAACCATTATACATGCGATGTCTACTGGCCTTTGATTTTATACTTGTATTGCTACGGATTTGGAACCACATTGGACTTTCTAAATATTTTACATATTTTTTGCATTTGAGTCTCTTACAGTAGATATTTTCTTAGAGTCTCTATACCGCTAACTTTAGAGCTGGGAGTAGTTATTTACACGAGCTCCTTTTGCACCTGCATTTAGCTGGCACTTTTTTGTGGCACATTTTTAAAGCACTATTGACTTGCGCTGTTTAGAGAATCCCACGGACTGGCAGAAATCGGTGCGTTTGCCTTTTTTTGCCTGATTGTGTGGGTTTCGCACAGGCCAGAACAAATGCCTTTAAGGCCGATAAAGCGCTGTTATCACTGCTCAGTGAATCGCGCAGCAGCCTGTATCAGCCTTAAAAGGCAATTTGCGCTCTTAAAACGACTTATCGGAGCTTAGTGCATAGCCCCCATAGAGTCTCTCAGTTTGCCTCTACCAACATGGCTGCCACAGTCCCTTGAAAAGGAAGGATCCAGTGCTCCATGGATTTGCAAAAGTATTACATTTATTGCGCCATACACAACGACCGTTTCGACCTTAGTAGGTCTTTTTCAAGTGAAATAAAAAATGATGCCTAAGGTCGAAACGGTCGTTGTGTATGGCGCAATAAATGTAATACTTTTGCAAATCCATGGAGCGCTGGATCCTTCCTTTTCATAGTTCAAGCTTGGATATTTGTGACAGGTATCCCTTTGAACCAGCAGCACCGGTAATACTGTTTTGTTTATTTGACTAATGGTGTGCAGCATATCACTGTTCATTTGCCACAGTCCCTTGACAGGAGGGCCGAGGAGTTGCATCAACGCTCCCAGTGGCCAGGAGTTATACCCTGATACACTCTCCCCCTGGTAAATATTCCTCGCTGACCCCGCTCGAGGCAGCAATAAATAACATAACTTTTACTGTATATTTTAAATAGCATTAAACACTTAACTCAATACAGATATGATTGATGCAAACCGCTGCTTTGACGACTGCTGAGACTCGTAATGGGGCTGCCCTACCGAATCATAAGCAATCCTAATTGGCGGACGCAATATTATTTAGTCTCGCCGTATTTCTTTGACTAGACTATCCTTTGACTCAGAAATTTCTTCACATTCTTCTTTGTTTGGGAGGCTTCTAGTGACTTTAGGCCCTGGCCCTTCCATAGAGCTACTGTAGTGCCCAAGGTTATTCTAACACAAACCAGTGGCAATTGCCAAAAAGACCCAGATACACTGCCGTGTGTGAGTCTGTTCCTACAGATGGTATATTGAGCTCTGGATGTCCCGATCTCGTCACTCTGAGAGGAGGGGGAGGTGGGCCTTGTGGTATACCAAGTCCCAGTATAGATGAAAGATATCCAGATAAATGGATTAAAACAGAGTAATTTATTAAGATAAAATGAGTGCTGCAAGGAACTCATATAGAAGAAGGCGGCAGTGCTTCTACCTGCTCCGGGCTGCGTTGCGCTGAAAGCTCCTCTGTACACCGCATCCGGAAAGCAGAGCAGGAGAATGTTGGTGACGAAGCACTACGGAACTCGACAGGAGTCAAAAGAGTGAACTTTGCCTGAACAACGCGTTTCGTATTTCACAATACTTCGGCAGGTTCGGCAATGTTCACTCATGTCGGAGGGTCCCTTAAATTTCCCACCAATTGTTTAAAATATACACAGCAGCTGCATGTTCCACAAAGGCTAAAATGCATACGTTTATACAATGTAAAAACATCCAATATAATTGTTAAAAACATGAAATAGACATAAAGTTACATTAAACATTGTTGGCAAAACATTGCAAGCAACATAATGCTCATGGCTGCATATGTCTAAGCCTGAAATGTCACATTGGCGCACTCTAGTGGACATTTGAAGGATATCAACTAGATAAGTAAAGGAGCTCTAAGAGCTGAAATTGTCAATAGTATGTCAGCCTCAAGGAACAAAGCATTTGCTGCATGGATTCCCTAATCAGGATTCCCTATATAGCCTAATAGAAACAATCTCATGCAGCACTATACTGTAGCTATGGCATGTACTGCAAATGGTAGACATAATATGTAAAAAATACTAAAATCTAATATATTCATAGCCATAAATATAAAATAAAATACACCGCTCGATAGGGGTAATGGACCTGATGATTTCTGAAATAAAAAAAAACAGATACAGATATGAGGCCTCGAAACACAGATGTAGCAACTCAGCCAATGTTAGATAAAAGCTCCTAGGTCCAGATCAACATTTAGACCCTGAGGGCTCATGGTTTTCAATTTAAAGACCCAAATGGATTATTTTTGAGACAACCTCTTAACCCTATCACCCCCCCTCCCGCCAATTAGGGGGGACTTTTTCAAGAGCCCTATATACAAGTCCAGATTGTTTCTATTAGGCTATACAGGGAACCATGATTAGGGAGTCCATGCAGCTAATGCTTTGTTCCTTGAGGCTGACATACTAATGACAGTTTCAGCTCTTAGAGCTCCTTTACTTATCAAGTTGATATGCTTCAAATGTCCACTAGAGTGCGCAATGTGACATTTCAGGCTTAGACATATGCAGCCATGAGCATTATGTTGCTTGCAATGTGTTGCCAACAATGTTTAACCCTTTGCGGTCCAATTAATTTTCACTAAGTGCGCCAGCAGGTCTAATTTAATTTTCAAAAAAACACATACAGCTCAACCCCATTATAGCGCGATCCGCTTATAACGCGGTTTGAGCGTTATTATTAAAATATTATAATATTGACCGAATATGAAAACACACTGTGCACACACACTGCGCACACACACAGCCAACTGCGCACACTCACAGCACACTGCACACACTCACAGCACACTGCGCCCACTCACAGCACACTGCGCCCACTCACAGCACACTGCACACACTCACAGCACACTACACACACTCACAGCACACTGCACACACTCACAGCACACACTGCACACACACACACACTTCGCACACACACAGCACACTGCACACACTCACAGCACACTGTGTCAACTCACAGCACAGTGCACACACTCACAGCACACACTGCACACACACACACACTGCACACACACACTGTGCACACTCACAGCACACTGCACACTCTCACAGCACACTACACACACTCACAGCACACTGCACACACACACACAGCACACACTGCACACTGCACACACACACACACACACACACACACACATACACTTCGCAAACACACAGCACACTGCACACACACTCACAGCACACTGTGTCAACTCACAGCACAGTGCACACACTCACAGCACACACTGCACACACACACACTGCACACACACTGCGCACACTCACAGCACACTGTGCACACTCACAGAACACTGCGCACACTCATAGCACACTGCGCCCACTCACAGCACACTGCACACACTCACAGCACACTGCACACACTCACATCACACTGCACATACTCACAGAACACTGTGCCCACTCACAGAACACTGCACCCACTCACAGCACACTGTATCCACTTACAGCACACTGCACACACTGAACACACTCAAAGCACACTGCACCCACTCACAGCACACTGCGCACACTCACAGCACAATGCACCTACTCACAGCACACTGCACACACTCACAGCACACTGCACACACTCACTCACAGCACACTGCAAACACTGCACACACTCACAGCACACTGCGCCCACTCACAGCACACTGTGCCCACTCACAGCACACTGCACACACTCATAGCACATGCTGCCCATCAGCACACTCACAGCACACACTGCACACACTCACAGCACACACTCAAAGCACACATAGCACACTCACTTATAAGACAGCCCTGGGAATATGATGGGTTGCAATTTCTCAACTGGCAGAAAGACAAAACATATTAGAAGTGTAAATATGTGAAAAAACAATCCTTGTGTTCAAATAAAGTTCTGTATAATCCAGTTTAATTTATCGGTCTTAAAGTCACTTATCGGAGCTTAGTGAATCGGCCCCAAAGCGTATGATGGTGGGATTGTGAAACTTGTGATAGACATTTGATGTACTTCTGTGTGTTCCGGATATTTACAGATCTCAGAAGCTTCATCCCATGATGTACCATCTGCATGATTTAATTACATCCCTGGGGTTAATATCTATTCAGGATGTAGCGTATTAAACACACTGCAGCTCAGCAAGGTCTTAATTAACCTTTGCCGTACTGACACCGACAAATGCTGTTTCTTTTTATGTTAAGTACATTGTAAAACCTTATATGACAGCCCTGGGAATATGATGGGTTGCGATTTCTCAACTGGCAGAAAGACAATATATATTAGAAGAGCAAATATGTTAAATAAGAATACTTGTGTTCAAATAAAGTTCTGTATAATCCAGTTTTAATGACTTGTTTGATGGATTTAAAAGTATGTACAAGACTTGTCTAACATCACATCAGAGGCAGCAGAAAGATTGCACCAAAGACTTGCAATGGATTCCAGCCTCTACAAACATTATCATGATGATGAATTTCATCCAAAAGCATATATAGAGACATACTTCTGTGATGAAAATAATCACTTGATAGAAGAACTCGTGGATTACCCTTTGAAACAATTGCATGAAACGTTCTCTTCAGGTTTGTATATTTATTGTTGACATAGAATGAATTTGTGGCGATAGACAGATATTTTTATATACTGTACAGAAAATGAATACATATTTATTACACCAATATAAAAATGTATTTACTAATCATTTTTTTATTAACTAATAATTAAATGTCAAGTCAATGCACTCCATATATTGGATTTGCCTCCTGCCCCCATCTGCAGGTGAAATAATTAAATACCATGTGGTTATTTATAAAGACGTGTTTCCTAAATAAAAAGTTAAAGTGCATTGTGTCGAAAAGGCGGTTTCTTACCTGAAATAAATAGCAACTTATTTTGCTTTCAGTGAGATCAAATGTAACACAGATAATATCTCATTTAGATATACACTCATGTTCTTATTACCTGCTGCTTTAAAATGTATTCTTTGTTTACTGTATTGGGTAATAGGAAGTTTTTCTTTTCAATACCAAAAAAGCTTGTTAAATATAATGAAAGTGTATTTTATTCTTTCTATCTGTTGGTGCAGGGCGTATGAGAGGAGACACATTGATTGATATCTCCTTGGGCCCAACAGTTTATCATCTCTTATCAGCCAGTGATATCTTCAAAGAGATTATTGTGATAGAATTTACTGAGCCCAATATCGAGGAATTTGAGAAATGGCTTAAAAAGGATCCAGGAGCTGCTGAGTGGTCATATGCAGCAAAGGCTCTTTGTGAACTAGAAGGCAACAGGTAACATATTTCCAAGTCAATTATTACAAGACAAATACTCTGTATGTGAATGTGATCTTCTCTCCCCATCTTCATGTTCCATCTTCTTAACATGTCAAAAGTTCTAAGATGTGCTTTGCATATAAGCTCCTTTCTCCTATTCATTCCCCATTAACATAATTTAGATTCATTACCTTATGTGGATTTACCAGTGGAGCTGCCGGCTGACATCTATGTAACACACACACACACACACACACACACACACACACACACACACACACACACACACACACACACCCACACCCACACCCACCCACACACACACACACACACACACACACACACACACACACACACACACACACACACACACACACACACACACACACACACACACACACACACACACATATAAATATATATACAGTGTTCGACAAATCACCCACAAATCTACTCGCCCAACCAAAAAATCTACTCGCCACCTAGTCCCGCCCCCAACCCCGCCCCTAGTCCCACCCCCAACCCTAGTCCCACCCCCAACCCCACTTTAAAATAAAATATATAAATAAAATACATTTAATAAATTCCTAGTCAGAACAACATTCGTTTTTGACATAAATGTATTTATTGTATTACATTATACTACAATTAGTCCTTGTTACGTGTCTGTGTGTGTGTAAATGTCGATCTAGAAATAAAAGCCAGGTGTGAATGACACACACACTTTTAGTTATGCTACTAACTCTCACATTTCCACACCCACCCACACCATTTATATCCGCTCCCACTCCACACACACCTTTTGTAAAGCACTGTATATACTGTGGGCTCTCCATTCATGTTTATTCACACTGATACACATACACACTCTTTCATCACTTGCTTTCAGGAACCTTTTGACACCTCCAGCCATAAAACACATCCACACCGGGGGAAGGACCAGCACAGATAACATTCCAATAGACACTGTTTATAGTATAGCTTTTGCTTGCTTCATTCATTGTAACATCGCCGGAAGAAGAGATCAGTGTATCTCGAAAGCTCGCACAAATAAAAGCATTTCGTTAGCCACAGAACGGTATCATCTATTTATTTTTTGATTATACAGTATATATATTTATATATATATATATATATATATATACATATATACAGTGGTTGACAAATCACCAAAAAATCTACTCGCCACACAAAAAAATCTACTCGCCACCTAGTACCAAACGTGTGCTGCTTGGGCCAATATTTACTGGCCCGGGGGTTAAATCCACTCGCCCGGGGCGAGCAAATGTATAGGTTTGTCGAACACTGCATATATATATATATATATATATATATATATATATATATATATAGACATATGGAGACCAGGGGATCCTGATAGCCAAAAAGAGACAGCACACTGCAGGTATGGTATCAAAAAAGTGTATTCAGTAACACAAGGCCTTGTGTTACTGAATACACTTTTTTGATACCATACCTGCAGTGTGCTGTCTCTTTTTGGCTATCAGGATCCCCTGGTCTCCATATGTCTACATACTCTCTATGGGACAAGCATCTGCCTCCTGCAACAAAACCGTGAGTGCTAATCTCCATACCTGACTATATATATATATATATATACTGTATACACGCACACATGCACACACACACGCACACACACACACACATATATGGATTCAGACACTAATAATAGTACTGTACTTTGTGTTTAATTTCAGAGAGGAATGGCAGGTAAAGGAAGACAAAGTAAGAAGAGCCATCAAACAGGTTGTAAAATGGGATGTTTCTAAAGACAATCCTCTAGACCCTGTCGTCTTGCCACAAGTGGATTGTGTTCTCAGCCTTTGGTGCCTAAACAAGATTAGCAGAGATAAGGATGCTTACCGGAGCAATCTGAGAAAATGTGCATCACTACTGAATATTGGGGGTCACCTGTTACTCTTTGTGGGGTTAAATGCGACATATTATATGGTTGGTGAGCACAAGTTCTTTATCCTGCCATATGATGAGAAGTTTTTAAGAGAAGCTCTCAGGGATGCCGGGTACGTCATTGAGAATATGGATGTGTTACCCAGCAGAAAGGGCTGTGATTTGGTATATTATGAACACCTTGTGTATGTTATAGCGCGCAAGGAGAGGGAGGCTTAATGATCTAATTCTGACTGATTAATATTTACTTAGGAGAGTAAAATAGGAATATGTATTTATTATTACAGGATTCCTCAATTAACAATGTCCAACAGGACCTTTTCAAAAACTGTATAATCAATAAATGTCTCTTTATTTTCTTTCTTCTGTCCATACACAATACCTATTTAATGACAACTATTAGCAATAAGTGAGGACACTTATGTGTTTGCTTATAACAAACAAAATTGTAATAGCAAATAGCAAACGTTTGTAAAGTGCATTCAAGGATTGGGGAATTGTTGGGAAAATGTTGCTTTACTTTTTCTGTCTCATGTTCTGTTGGACGCTGAAAATTTTCTGTTAAAAATATACATTTTAACTGTTGAAAGCTTATTATAAAAATAAATGATTTTGAAGTACAATATCTAATGTCTTTGCCTTTATCCCATTCCCAAGGATCCAAATAAAAGCATAATAGTTTTGTTTGCAAAGACATACATCCTCAGAGTTCAAACTCAGCATTGTGTATTCTTAAAATGAGGTCTGCAGTAAATACTAATCCCATACAGCATGTAGGAAGAATATACATGAAATGCCCCTTCTAGGAACAAGTGTTTATTCTAAACATATAGTACATGGACTACACAGACCTCCGGAATCTGTTTAAACCACATAGTTACCATACTACTGTCAGTATCCACATGCATCCTTTAGTAAAGACTATACAGTTGGCCTGTGAGTGAATGTTATGATCCTCAGAGATACAGCATGTAATCCATTCTCTGCCAGGTATATTTGTACTGTAATGTACATACAGTAGCATACATATACATGTATATGTAATGTACATACAGTTGCGCTTCACAGCAGTAATACACGTGACAATCATAAATAACAAATAATATAAATCATACAAAGTGGAGAAGTGATTCAGACATATAACTAACATTTAGGAAAAGGACTCCCTGCTCAAAAGAGCTTACAATCTAATGGGTTGGCAGGAAGAACGTACAAAGACAGAAGGAGGGCATTCTGGTAAGTGTGTCTGCAAAGGCCAAGGTTTATGTATGAGGCGTAAATTATCAGCCATGGAGCTACTCATAAGTTTCCTTAAGCAGGTGAGTTTTGAGGTGGGTCTTAGAGTCGGGAGGGTGTATAGCGAGAAATAAGGGCTGAGATGTAAGGAGGAGCAGAAGAGTATAAAGCTTTAAAAGTGAGGAGGAGAATTGAGTGGGTGATATGGGATTTGATAGGAAGCCAGGAGTGGGATTTCAGTGAGAGAGACACCATGACAGATTTTGGAAATAGTAGAGTAATTCTGGTAGCACCATTTAAGATAGAGTGTAGGGGAGGCAGGTGAGAGGCAGGAAGGCCAGACTGCAGGAGGTTATAGTAGTCAAGATGGAAGAGAATGAGGTCTGTGTCAGTTTTTGCAGTCGAGCAACAGACGAAAGAGTGTATCTTTGTAATATTGCAGAGGAAAAACAACAGGTTTTTGCTACCTTTTGAAAGTGAGAGGAGAATGAGAGAGGAGCGAGTGTGACCCCTATGCAGTGTGCTTGGGCTACTTGGTGAATGATAGTGCTTCCAACAGTAATGTGAAAGGAGGCAGTAGGGCCAGGTTTGGGAAGAAGTATGAGGAGCTCTGTTTTTGCCATGTTAAGTTTAAGTCGGCGGAGGGCCATCCAGGATGATATCGCAGAGAGTAGGAAACAGAATTAAACTGCCCGGCGCTTCCTTAATACAGTGCCACAGCACCACCCAGTGGTGAAAAAATATAACAAGCAAATGCAAGAAAGGGAAAATATGCAATATAAATAAAAGTAACGACAATAAAATATAAAATCAAAGGACCACTCAACCTTAAGAGGGAAAAGAAACAATCCTCTAGAGAACAGAAAACACAAGAGATGAGGGACTGTGTCCTAGATTTGACCAATGGTGTTCTGAACCAGCTTCAGATGATGAACTGCCTGGCAGCCAAGCAAGAGACTCTGTACTGCCACTCAGGGCACATAAGTGTTTCTTTACAGCCAATGCTGTCCAGTGTGTGTCCCTCCATTTCTGGCAGTCTCTGACAGTCCCCACAAGTGGCTGCTGGGGTTCTCATGCAGGTTGACTGGAGTCGGCGTCTGACGTCACGATCAACCGGGAACGGATTGCCTCCTCCTCTTCCACTCAACGCGTTTCACGCTGATGAAGCAAGTTAACCCTATCTTGTGAAACAAATGGAGCTGGATAGAGCACACAGGACATTGGGTTCGAAGTCGCAGGACCCTAAGAGGGCCAGGACGTCATCCTACGCTTCCATTCCTATACAACTAAGGAAAAGGTGCTCACAGCCAGCAGGGAAAGAGGTGAGGTTCAATTCCGTAATACCCACCTGGAAATATACAGCAACCTATCTAAAACAACAGTAGACAGGCGAAAGGAAATGCGGCCCCTTACACAAAAATGAAGGGATCACAAAGTAAGATACAGATGGGGCTTCCCCTTCAAACTGATGGCGCAGGCTGGAGGGAAGATGCACGTGGTGTCCTACAAAGAAGATGGCCCCAGATTCCTAAGAGCCCTGGGTCTCCAACATACAGATGAAGCGACATCTGAGGGAGCAGAGGAATAGCAGCCTAGACAAGGAACGGTGAAGACGCCAAGGACATCCCAATGCCTGGTGTCGCAGAGGAACACGACGCGCGATGAGTAGAGAAGAACAGCCAACGCAGGAGGTGTAAAGCAAAGTGGAACAGCAGAGAGTCGGTAATTTTTGCCCCCTGTCCCCTCCCCCCCCCTTCCCCTCCCTCTCCCTTCGCCCCTCCTCCCATTCCACCCCCTCCACCCCACCTTCCCTCCCCCCCGGGACTGGCCTAGGACCTGTTGAAGAACCAAAGGGCGGGTGGAGTACCCACGAGGCATCTGAAGATTGGGTTTTGGCCCCGGACGCGGCTTGTTGGTTTTGGGGGAGGGGGGGTGGATGGTCTGCAGAGGTTTTCCCTGACCTAGACCAGTCTCAAACTGAAAATTTAAACAATATTATCCCAAGAGCGTGTCACTGGGATAACTCACCTATAGGAAGTTCTGTTGGACTGCTCTCAGCCTGTAATAATTGTTAATGTTAAAATTCAGGTATATGTAGTTCCTAAAGTTAATCCTCTGGCACCACCTTCTGGTGAAATCTAAAAATGATGGTAAGGAAGAAACTACCCTATAGAGCCAGATCTAGAAAGCAGAGTAAATAATGTTCAGGGGCTCGCAAAAGACCAGGAACAATCAAACGTTTGGGTATACCAAAATATATTAGCCCCTGCTATAATCGTACTGGTATATATTATAACACAGTGTTTCAGGTTTAAGCTATCCCTAAATATTAAAGCTAGTCAGGAAAGGAATACGGAAAAGACCGGTGGAAAAGACTAGGATAGCTATGTCAAATCTAGACTATTGTGAAAGACTGGAAACTGTTCAGTAGGTTAAGCAATATTACGCTTTTAATAACCTCCACAAGTGAAAATAGTTACATAAAGTGTTAAGTCGTTGATTTACAGTGTTATACATGGTTTCAATTGTTTCCGAATACTCTGGAGGGGCTCCGGGACCTTGTTGGTGGATTCCGGAACCCGACTCATCGAAGTCTCCAGAGGGCAATATGCCCGCCCCCCTCACCCTTAACATGGTGGGGGTTACTATGTTAGGGCGTTGTTATCGCCCACTTTCTCTTTTCCTTTTCCTCTCCTTTGCCCTCCTGTCTCCCCTTACCCAGGTGTACAATCAGCCCTTCTGCAAGCCAGCCCTTCCCAGCACAGAGTACACAGAGATCAGAAGACCCAAAACTACAGCTGCCAATAAGACTCAAAGACTTCACCTAGACATGCATGCAAAGGAAGAAGGTAGGTCGCCCCACCACCCTGGGAAAGTGGAGGGATTCCAAGACCTTACTCAATTAAAAAAGGAACAGTGGCTAGTAAAACACCCCTAAAGATAGTGTCCCTTAACGTAAAGGGGCTAAACTCAGTAACAAAGAGAAGGCTTGCCCTGCAGGAACTAAAAAAAATAAAAGGAGACCTTCAGGAAACCCATTTTAACACCACATCACCCCCTAACACTTTTAAAAAAGACTACCCCCAAGCATATTACGCGTCCTGCACAACAAGAAAACGAGGGGTAGCTATACTATTCAATCATAATACTCCATTCATCCTACAAAAAGCGGTATCAGACCCAGAAGGTAGATACTTAATTCTATATGGCTCGCTCACTTTGGTAGAAATAGTCTTAGTGAATATATACTCCCCAAATGACGGGCAAGCAAAATTTTTAAGGGACTTATGTGATAGCATATCCCCCCAGCCAAGAACCACGCTACTGATAGGAGGAGATATGAATATGATAGTCACCCCAGAACTAGACAGAACAAGTGCACAAGGAAAGGCACACCCACGCATTACTGAGAAAAATGCTAAAGACTTTAGAAACATCATAGAAGAATACTCTCTCATAGATATTTGGAGGGCACAGCACCAGGGCCAGAGAGATTACACGTTTTTTTCACCCCCGCACCAGACCTATTCAAGGATTGATTATTTTCTGGGAACCAACGATGTTCTCCAGGCGTCCTCCCAGTCAGACATAGGGTCAATATCATGGTCGGACCACGCTCCGGTCTCGCTAGTACTCTCTCTCCCTTCAGTAAAAGCAATCAATACAATTGGAAACTAAACGATTCTCTGTTGAACCAAATGGACATAGAAATAGACATTAAACAAAAACTCAGAGAATATTTTACGCTGAATAAGGGCTCCGTAGAGTCACCAGCAATGCTATGGGAAGCCCATATGGCTACAATAAGAGGTATATTATTTCCATAGCATCATATAAGAAAAAAGCTAAGCAAAAACTATACAATGAATTAACTAAAAAAGTACAGCTTTTGGAACAGAAACATAAAAATAACCCCTCAAAAATTTTATTTAAAGTACTAGATAAAACTAGATCTGAATTGAAGCAGACATAACTAGATGAAGTGGAGAGGGTGTTAAGGTGGACAAAGCAAAAATATTATGATAAAGGTAACAAAGCCGATCGACTATTGGCGTCCAAACTTAGAGGACTGAGAACCAAAACGCAAATCTCAGCTATTCAAACTAGTTTAGGAACAAAAACATACACCGTGAAGCAAATAGCAAAAGAATTCTCGGAATTCTACCTTAAATTATACAATTTAAACTTCCCAAAGAATAGAGCATCTGGATCTGAGGCTATCTCTGAGTATTTGGGGAAATGTAAACTTCCAGAACTTACAGAAGATAATCATTTGGAACTAAATAAGGATATAACACGGGAAGAACTTCTAGAAGCCATTGCTCAATTAAAAGCTAATAAAACGCCGGGTCCAGATGGCTTTTCAAACCAGTACTACAAAAAAATTTAAGAAGGTACTAGCTCCATATATTCTGGACATGTTTAATTCATTTCTAGGGGGAGCAGATATTCCGACAACAATGTCTAAAGCAAATCTAGCAATCATACACAAGGAAGGGAGAGACCAATTACAATGCGGTAACTATCGCCCCATAGCCCTCCTTAATTCGTATCTAAAACTCTTTAGCAAAATTTTGGCAAACCGACTCACCCCAATATTGCCCAGTCTAATTCATATAGATCAGGTCGGGTTTGTCTCGGGAAGACAGGCCTCGGATAACAGTAGGAAAATTATCAACCTTATAGATCATGTACACCTCTCAAATACGAAGGCTATCCTGTGAGTCTAGATGCAGAGAAAGCATTCGACAGGATACGGTGGGACTTTTTAGATCAGCTTTGATCAAATTCGGATTTGGGGGCCAATAATTAGAGAGGATCAGAGCCCTATACAAAACTCCCACAGCAGTCGTGAAACTCCCAGGTGGAGACTCAAACCCCATAAAAATCACTAATGGTACCCAACAAGGATGCCCCTTATCTCCGCTTCTATTTGCCCTCTCCATAGAACCCCTGGCAGCGACAATTAGGGATGAAAAAAATATCAAAGGTATTGAAATTGGAGAGACAATTTACAAAATATCCCTATTTGCCGACGACATTATCCTAACCCTGTTCAATCCACTGACGTCCCTCCCGAACCAACAATCCAAATTAGACCAATTTAGTAAAATTTCGGGATATAAAATTAACACGGACAAGTCGGAGGCACTGAACCTTTCATTAACAGCATCAGAAGTTAAATTGTTACAGGCAAACTTTAATTATAAATGGAGCTCGATAAAAATTAAATATCTGGGAAAACAGATAACGAGCTCTTTTAAGACCCTATACCAACACAATTATCCCCCTCTCTTCGAAAAGATTAGAAAAGACCTTCAGAGGTGGAACGAATATCAGATCTCTTGGCTAGGAAGAATAGCCACAGTTAAAATGAATATCCTGCCAATACTCTATATTATTTCCAGACGCTTCCAATAGACATTCCACTAGCAGAACAGAATTTTTCAATTCATCTGGAAAAACAAAAGACAAAGGGTTGCTGGAACAATTTTACTAGCTCCAAAAGACTGCGGAGGTCTGGGAGTCAAGGATATCACTAAATACTATTTGGCGGCCCAACTAAAACAAGTAATAATGGGGAACAACGACCCAACTACAAGTTGCTGGCTGGGGATCGAGTCTACCTATGCAGGACCCGCTTCTCTGCCGGCAACCATTTGGACCGGGGGAGGACGGGAGAGCCTAGCAGATAAATTAAAACTGGGAGCAATGAAGTGTACATGGAAGTTATCGACAAGAAATAAGGAGAAATATCGTTTGGCATCGTCCCCCACTCTAATGACCCCCATTTTTAGCAACCCTGAGTTTATCCCAGGCTGCCTCCCAAAGGGACTTAGTAAATATAAAGAGCTAAGGTTGGTACTGGCTGATGATTTTGTATCCAAAGATAAGATTCTTGCACCCCCAGAGTTGGAGAAAAACATAAAATTACAAATTTACCAGTATTTGGTTATTTACAAATTCGGCATTACCTACAAACAGTCTCAAAAGACACATCATTTGCTGCTATGACAAAATTTGAGAGATCATGCAGGAGAGGCTATTATTGCAAAGGTCTGATTTATGAGGTATATCTGGGCCTGGCGTCAACGGCGGTACAATCTAAGCACAGTTACATGCTAAAATGGGCAGAAGACTTAAACCTAGATTTAGACAGAGATGACTGGGAGGATATCTCCTTCCTACCTCTCACCTGTCTCCCCTACAATCTATCCTAAACGCTGCTGCCAGAATCACTCTACTCTTTCCTAAATCTGTCTCCGCATCTCCCCTCCTGAAATCCCTCTCCTGGCTTCCGATTAAATCACGTATCTCACACTCAATTCTCCTGCTCACTTTTAAAGCTTTACATTCTTCTGCCCCTCCTTACATCTCAGCCCTAATTTCTCACTATGCACCATCACGACTATTGCGTTCTTCTCAAGGATGTCTTCTTTCTACCCCCTTTGTATCTAAAGCTCTCTCCTGCCTTAAACCTTTCTCACTTTCTGCCCCACACCTCTGGAATGCCCTTCCCCTCCATACCCGACTAGCCCCCTCGCTATCCACCTTTAAGACCCACCTTAAGACACATCTGCTTAAAGAAGCATATGAGTAGCACTGGATAATCATGGACACATGACACATAAAGCTTGGCCCCCTGCAGACGCACTTACTAGTATTCCCTCCTACTGTCTCTGTACGTTCTCCCTACCTACCAATTAGATTGTAAGCTCCTCGGAGCAGGGACTCCTTCCTTAATGTTACTTTTACAGTATGTCTGAAGCACTTATTCCCATGATCTGTTATTTATATTATTTGTTATTTATATGACATGTATTACTACTGTGAAGCGCTATGTACATTTATGGCGCTATATAAATAAAGACATACAATACAATACAATATCTGGGAAGCGGCCTCTAAAACATCAATTTGCACAACTATAAAAGAAAACATATACAAAATTCTTTTAATTGGTACCTAACCCCAAATAGGTTGAGCCAGATCTTCCCCGGGTCCTCAGATTTGTGTTGGAGAGGATGCGGGCAAAATGGAGACATGGCTCATATCTGGTGGAATTGTCCAAAAATTCAGGGGTTCTGGATCATGATACAAACAATGATACGAGAGCTCCTTGGGCTAGAGATAGAGGTGGACCCACTCGTCCTGGTGCTGGCTAAACCAATAGAGAATCTACAACCCCAAGAGAACAAAATGATTAGCCACATCATTACAGCAGCTCGCTGCTCGGTAGCGGCATGGAAAAAAATAAACGCCCCCTTCAAGCAGACAGTATTGAGACGTGTCAGGGAAATAAGATTAATGGAACACCTCTTGGCACAGCTGAGTCAAAAGGTGGATAAATTCCATAAGGTCTGATCAGTATGGCCAGACAATTAACAATAAAACATAGGGGCCATACAAGACTGAAGTTAATAAGGCACCCACCTGTGAAAGGTTGAGTTCCAGCCTTTATCTAAAGAAGCAGCAGCATCAGACCCTAAGAAGAATGAAAGAGGCTTTTGCTGTTCTCTGAACCTTCTTTTTATTAGGGATTCCACATTCAGGTGTACAACAACGAGTTCCCTCAGTGTGATGTCTCCAGCCACAGAGTAGCCAGCAATATCTGCATTAGAAAGTTTGCATCCTTTCACTGAAGTTCCGCAGACATCCTCATATCACATAACAGCAATAAGGAGTGCAGAAAGAGACAACCTCACATCACATAGCAGCAACAAGGAGTGCAGCAGGGCCCCAGGGAAAGAAACACCCTCCCTTTTATTACTGGTTAAAAACACCCTTTTCCTTTTTAACAGAGACTGCCCATGGCTGTGTAACATCAAACTGTTTTTAACACCAACCACACCTGCATTGTACTGACTGACCTCAGGGCACCACATTAAAGGTTAGTAAAGTTTAAGGTAAAGGAAACAAAAAAAGATTGCTGGGCCCAGCAAAAAGCAGACAGAAACAGAAAGAAAAGTGGTGCACTTGATGTCAGAAAGCAAACATTCATTTAACTTTTACAATGGTGCAAGCAGCCCTGTCACATATCCCCCACTTTAAGAGGAAAACAGTCAGGATTGTTCTCCAACATACTTTTGTAAGAGACAGGGGTGCTGCAATTTTACTATCCTATACTGAGAAATAGGGAACCTCTGCTTTTTTGAAATTTCCTCCACCAGACATCACTGCGTCTTCCTTACTTTCCAACTGCAATCTCTGATATGCCTCACCTGTCATATCAGGTTCACACTCTCTCAAAGACAATTTTTCTCTCTCTTTCCAACCTTTCAACAAATTAACATGGTATATAGACTGGTCCCTTCTTCCTGGTATGCTTACTTGTAGTTCACAGCCCCCATTTTTTTCCACAATGGTATATGGACCTTGCCATCTAGCTACCAGTTTATTCTCTCTATCGGGCAACAAGAGGAGTACTTTATCCCCAGGAAGGAATACCCTATCTCTGGACTTTTTGTCATACCACACTTTCTGGTGTTGTTGAGCTTCCCTCAAATTTTCATTAGCCAGATCCTGCATCCGGATAATTCTTTCCCTCATCTGGGTAATATATCATACTATATTATTCCTGAAAGGATCCCGCTGCACCCAGGAATCTTTGATTAATGCTAGCAGACCCCAGGGTTGCCATTCATAAAGTAGCTCAAACGGGGAAAATCTTGTTGAAGCATGTGGTACTTCCCTGTATGAGAACAATAAATAAGGCAACCACTGGTCCCATTTGTTAGGCTGCTCACCTACCACCTTTCTAATCATCATTTTTAGTGTCCCGTTTAGCCTCTACTAAACCATCAGTTTGGGGATGATATGGGGATGTACGTAGGGTCTGGATTCCCAACAACTGATACACCTCTTTCATTAAATTTGACATGAAATTTGACCCCTGATCCGTGAGAATTTCACGAGGGATTCCTACCCTTGCAAATACCTGAATAAGAGCATTCGCTACATTCTTAGCAGTAACACTGGGCAAGGGAATTGCTTCTGGATACCTGGTGGTGTAATCACATAGTACCAGTATATACTAATTACCTTTAGAACTTTTTTGTAAAGGACCCACCACATCCATGGCCACCCGGTCAAAAGCTTCCCCAACTAACGGTATAGGGATCAATTTCTCCCGATCCATGAGGTTTACTGGGGCCACCTGTTGGAATATAGGACAAGAAGCACTATATTCTCCCACATCCTTATGTACTTTAGGCCAAAAGAAATGCATTAATATTCTACATAAGGTCTTGTCTCTGCCTATATGACCCCCCAATGGGAACATCATGTGCCAACCGAAGAATCTCCTTCCGAAATACTTTTGGCACCATGACCTGCTCCACCTGCAAAGAAGACTGAGGATCCTTGCGGACCTTGGTTAATACACCCTGTCGTAATACATATGATGGTATAGGCCCAAAGTCGCTCATCTCTTCAGTCTGGGATACCACCTGCTGAAAAAAAGGGTTTAGTGAGCTGTCCTGCTGTTGCGCCTCTACAATATCCTTGCCCCAAACATTATTGACCTCGTCCAAGTCCAGCACCCCTAATTCGCTAGGACCGAGTGCTTTGTCCTTTCTTTTTTGCCTACGAGATTTCCTGCCTCTCCCATCTTCACCAAAGATCTCTGGGTGAAAAGGAAAAAGGCCCTCCAAAGAAGTTTTCAAAGACATGTCCTCCTTTTCAGCCTGCTTCTTCGCTTGGGCCCTTGTGGTAACTGCTGAACTGTGTGTCAATAGTCCTAACAGACCTGGAAAGTCCTGCCTCAGAATCACCATGTAGGGCATATTTTCTACTACCCCAGCCTGTACTACATGTGTAATGGTACCCATGGTGATAGGCAGCGGACTGATTGGACACCGCTTATAATGTCCATGGACACATTGTATGTTCAGAGAGCCCACTGGTATCCCTTTGGAAAAGTGTCCTTTCTTTACCAATGTACTTTCACTCCCAGTGTCTATGAGGGCCTTCACCATTTTCCCCCTGGTGGTCACTTCCTTAATGAATCCACCAGCATTGGTGATCATAGTACTTGGCCCATTCTTCCCTTGTCGGCAATATCTGGCTATGTGTCCTGGTTTCTTACAGAGATGGCATATTCATGTATGCTGTATATGTGAGCTCCGACCTGCCCCCTGTCTAAATGAAGATTCCCGTAATGGTGTATGTGATGAGGGGGGAGGAGATCTTACCACTGGTCTTCTCTCACGTTCCTGATGAGCCGCCAAATAGTCCTCAGCCAGGTCTATAGCTTTATCCCCTGTTTTGGGTCGATGTTCCTGTATCCACAGTCGCGCACCTTGTGGCAGAAGCTCCAGGAACTGCTCAAGGACAAATAGCTCCAAAATTTCCTCTTTTGCCTACTCGGTCGGCTTAATCCACTTATTCATAAGGTCCATCAATTTGGCATAAGTCTCCCACGGTCCTTCTGAATGATTATAGCGGAGGTTGTGGAATCTTTGCTTGAGCGTTTCCGGGTTGATGTTATATCGACTGTAAATGGCCTCTTTCACCATCTCGTAGTCTTCGGCATCCCCTGGACTTAGGGCACTGTAGGCCATCTGTGCCTTCCCGGTCAGTGTGGGCACTAGTCTCATGACCCATTGTGATCTTGGCCACTGACTGGCTCTGGCCACCCTCTCAAACATGATGAGAAAAGCTTCAATGTCATCCTCAGGGCTCAGTTTATTTAAGCGGATCTCTTTGAGGATGATTGGCTCAGGTGCCGGTGTTATGGTTCCTGTTTGAAGGAGCTTCATCAAGTCCGTCATCTGCTGCATCTGTCGCTGCTGCATATCATACATCCGTCTCTCCTGTTGCTCTACTTGTTTTGACCATCACCGCTCCTGTTCCTCACGGCGGTTCTCTAGTTCCCTCTGCCATCTCTCTTCCATCTCCTGCCATCTCTCTTCCATCTCCTGTCGCCGCTGCTCTTGTTTCTCTTCCATCTCCTGTCACCGCTGCTCTTGTTCTGCCTGTTGGACCACCAGCCACTTCAGAAGGTCCTCCTTTCCTTCTGCTCCAGTCTAAACTGCTGCCACTGTATGGGTCTTGGGCTTGGCTCCAATGTCCCCTGTGTCCTCAGTGGCCTCCAATCCCTCGTCATCCTCCATAATTACCTCCACGCCCGGCACCAATCTCTTCTGCTCAATCAGCCCTTGCCTGGTCAGGACACCTGGATATCTTCGTCTGTTAGGGCGAGCTGCTACTTTCCTTTGGGTCCTTTTCATCGGGGACCATAGGGTTTAGATGTTGAATACAGCATCAATTATCCCACAGCTGCCACCATATGTGAAAGGTTGAGTTCCAGCCTTTATTTAAAGAAGCAGCAGCATCAGACCCTGAGAAGAATGAAATAGGCTTTTGCTGTTCTCTGAACCTTCTTTTTATTAGGGATTCCACATTCAGGTGTACAACAATGAGTTCCCCCAGTGTGATGTCTCCAGCCACAGAGTAGCCAGCAATATCTGCATTAGAAAGTTCGCATCCTTTCACTGAAGTTCCACAGACATCCTCATATCAAATAACAGCAATAAGGAGTGCAGAAAGAGACAACCTCACATCACATAGCAGCAGCAAGGAGTGCAGCAGGGCCCCAGGGAAAGAAACCCCCTCCCTTTAATTACTGGTTAATTAGGACACAACCAAATGAAGTAAACCACACAGGGGAGTTGTCTCCCAAAACTTACACAATTAGCAAACATAATACACTTCACACAACATACAATTTTCTATAGCAAGCCCCAAAATAAACAACAGTACCTTTTACAAACATCCCATGCATGTTTTTACTCTGCAAAAAAAATGACATTCAGTATCACTTACTTTAATTCTCCTCCCATACCATTGTATAGTCAACCCTGGATGGTATGCAGGAAGGAAACGCCCTTTTCCTTTTTAACAGAGACTGCCCATGGCTGTGTAACATCAAACTGTGTTTAACACCAACCACACCTGCATTGTACTGACTGACCTCAGGACACCACATTAAAGGTTAGTAAAGTTTAAGGTAAAGGAAACAAAAAAAGATTGCTGGGCCCAGCAAAAAGCAGACAGAAACAGAAAGAAAAGTGGTGCACTTGATGCCAGAAAGCAAACATGCATTTAACTTTTACAATAGTGCAAGCAGCCCTGTCACATCCCTTCCTCACATTTCTCCTCCCCGCCTCTCTCTTCTTTCTTACTTTTCTCTCCACTATCCTTGATTTTCTCAGAGAGAGATGTCCGAAAGCGGCTGCTTCCTCAATAGGTTGTTAAAATTTCAAAAAAATAACAAATGTTTTGTAGTATTCAACGAATGAAAGTTTATATATAAGAAAAGAAGACAACAAGAGTGTTATTTATGTTGTCATATAATGTTTAATATTTTCTCTTTTTGTACACTGTGAAGTTGTAACAGATGTATTTTAAAACATGTTATAAGATGTCGTTCTCAAAAAACAATAAAAAAATTGAAACAAAAAAAAAGAAATATCTAATTATTTAGTACACACAGATAAACATAAAAATTAATTGGCAATATTTGCCAAATTTCTTTACACACAATCTTATTTCACAAAAATGTGTGTTTTTTATTTTGAATAATGAATTAAGTGGAATATGGCCTGTAAAAATATGCAATACACTGACCAACTGTATGTGGGAGAAGATTACATGGACACTTCTTCCTTTGTCTAATGACCTTGAACCGGGCTGAACACATTTCTAAAAATTGGATACTTTTGTACACAAGATGTTTTTCAAGGAAGACTTAGCGTTATTTTCCTCCATTCCATGAGAACACATGCCGTTAGAAATTTCTTCAAACAAGAAACCTCTGCTGTGTTACTCATATCTAATATATAGCGCTATTCAATACTGAAAAGAGAAAGAAGCAACTGTATCAGAGATATATGAATATATTACTGATAAATACCCATTTTATACCAATCATCCAAAGCCTAATGTATTGCGATATTCGAGCAAACGGACATTATCAAGCAATGATTGTTTATTCCGAAGACACCGTCTCCCGGAAATAGGGGTGGCAGTTGATCACTGCATGAATCATGTACAGTATGCATATGTTTGCTAATGGAAATTTAAGAAGAGAGAGAAATAGCGGACCCAAAAACAATGATATAGGTGCCTGGAGCGGTACCTTAAATGTTCCGCAAAATTGTTATTCTTTTAAACCAGAGGTGAACAACCAATACCAGAAACATGACAGAGCTAGCTATGATGCTAACATGCATACTAATGACCTGGCTCAAGCAGATGAAATACCACAAAGTAACTATCTGTATCTGGCTCAGTACATGGACCAATAGTCAATCTTTTACAGAGCAAGCTACAACCCGATCGAGATGAACACACAGAACAATCAATTAATTGACAACAGCAGCTACCTCCAAAACACCCCTTGTATGCCTGCACTGAATATGAATGCAATATAATGCAGGTAACTTTAACAAATGTACTTTATACAATCTGTGAATCGCTTCTTTCCCAATGACACGCATATGCGTTCCATCCATTACGCATGCACGTACCTTTGGGAATAGTTATTTAAGTTTTTCTACATTTCGTGCCCATTTTACATCTTCTCCGTCATCTGTTAATATTACAGAGATCGTGGCATGAAGCGCAACAGATGCCGGAACAGACTTCTGATAGAAGGTAATATCCAGTTAAGAGATCCGTGGCAAGATATTTAAATGTCCTGTGCAATGGCGCTGGAAATCAGAGCTCTTACTGCGCATCCCTTAAATGTCATTCCACAACATATACGCCCCTCGGTTTGAAAAAAATGAAAAACATTTTTTCATGAGTTTCACAAATGTCATATGTGCATAAATACAGTAGCTATATTCTTAAATATTGGAGTACTTTTTCTATGGATAAATTAGGATGTGTTTGATCCGCTCATTCTGTGTTAGTCACTTAGATAAATATGCAGAAATGCGTAAGATTTTAAGCTATTATTTAACATTATTACAGCTAATTAATGTAGTGTAGCTTTGTGTAGATAACATTGTTGTAGTGATAGTATATGTGACACAATACATTTGAGTCCAGGCAGTTTGTGCATTTTAACTTGTTTAAAATTCATCATTTTGTTAGATAACGTATTCATGCGTAACAAAGCATACACAATTACAATATTAATTTTGAAGATGTGCCAAAATGAATAAATAATAAAAATGTCACGTGTAATAGACAAATGTAACAATACAAAACACGTATGTGTGTTTTTATGCAGATTCATTTTTTTTAAATGTGTACATTTATAATTAACATTATATATCTCCTTCTTTCACCGATGTTAACATTTCTATTCTATAGACAAAAGATCATGTGAATGGAAGTATCCATACACAGATACACTTACAACTTTTACATCCTTTGCACATGATGAAAATATGAATTTGACCGTTTTATACTTAACGTTGTCACTCATGCTATGAGATAAAGCAACGTGGAAGGTAGAGATTGGAAAGTAGATTCACTGAAGTCCAAAAAAGCGCACCAACAGCTCACCAAGTGGAGGGCTAAAAAACTTTTATTGAGGACTACATACTGTAAAATGAAAATCAGGAAACAAACAAAAACTAGTACATGATAACCCTGCGCGTTTCAGGCACCTTAGTGCCCTTTCTCAAGGGGGATAATGGGGACTGAGAGTGTGGCTGGTATATATAGCCCCTCCTGTTCAATTAACATGCAGCTGGGAGGAATTGGTGTTGCATTAATTGGTTAATTATAACATCACATATCTATATGGATAATCTAGACAATTCATGAACATTCAAATGAACAGTACAGAATAATTAACAATTATAACCAAAATAATTAAAGAAAAATGCAACTCATATAGTTATACATGAAAATTAAAAAAAGGGGAAGACAGTGTCAAAGTATTGTCTAAGTGACACAATCCTAGAACACTAAACTGTTTGTATCTATCGAGACCTGGTACAGTCTAGTATAAAAAATAAGGGGGTTTTTTTTTGATGGTGGGGAAAAGCCAGGGAGAAAATGAGTATTGACAATGGGTAAATTAGATAAAAAATGTCAAAAGTCATGATCATCAATTAACGCTTGCTGTCTAACATATACATATTATTGCAGTCAAAAAATGATTGGTTAACAAAATATGCCAAGCAATGTTTATTATAACAAAATGCAGGTGCTAATAAAGAAAACCGATGTAGATGTTTAAACATATTATGCAGATTATTTGTAGTAATACATTTGTTAAAGAAAATATTTGAGGTACCACTCTGTATTTAACCCCTTAGGGATAAGTGTGTCGAGTATGAAAATCCAATGGGCCTCTCTGCGATAAAGTGTATTTATTCTGTCACCGCCCCTATAATGTATGCGGATTTGTTCAATTGCTATACATTTAAAATTTGTTAATGTACCATTTTGGCAAACATTGAAATGTTTAGATACAGGATGTATCTCATCTTTTTTGAGTATTAATCGCATGTGCTCAAGAATTCTTAGTTTAAACATACGTGTCGTTAAACAAATATATATTTTTTGGCAATCACAGGTTAACATATAGATCACAAATTCTGTTCTGCAATTTATGAACATTGGGATGTTATACGATCTCGTATTGTCAATATTTGTAAAAGTTGTGGATTTCGAAATGTATTTACAAATTTTGCAGCATCCACAGGCAAAACATCCTTTTAATCTGGGAAAAAAATCTTTTTTTGTAAGTGATATGTTTTTTTTTATTACACTGGGAGCTACAATATTTCCTATTGTTTGTGATCTTTGGAAAACAAATCTGGGCCTCGTGGTGGTAATGCTCCTGAGTAGGGGGTCAATGGTTAATATAGACCAATGTTGGTTTATAATGTTACGAATAGCTTCAGCTTGTCTGCTATATTTCGTAATGAAGTAAGGGGTGTCTGTGTCTGTATTTCTCCCTCTGGGGATAGTGCTATTAGCAGATCTAGTGATAGCTTTTTCTGTGGATCTATTGTGGATCTGTGGATCTATTGATCATCCCCTCTCTATTTTGTTGGAGAGCATTTTGAAATGCTTCTTGGAGGTTGGTTTTAGCACTTTCAAACAGCTCACCATTATATCCCTTTTCCTGATATTATTTCATGTTTTTAGGATTTTTTCATTAAAGATTTTTTATCATTGTTTTTTCTTTAAATTATATGTTAGTTACATGTAACTTAACATCTTGAAAATCTGGACTTACCATTTACTGGATACTATTTCACTGCAGCTGGTGTGTTTGGCATATAGACTTTTCTGAGAGACTGTTACATTTTGATTTTTTTACCAATTATTTTCTGCAATAAAGTACTTTGACAAACATCACCATGGATTCAGAAACAGAACCAGATATAGCCAAAGAGTCTACACCTAAGACACATTTTGCATTTAATTGCTTTGATATTGCTGATAGACTCATAAAAGCTAATTCTGTGTTTGACAAAGATCACGAATTGTTATGTGAAGATGCACAAGATCTCAAAAAGTATTTTTTGCAACTGGAAAAATTAATCTCGCATGATCGAAGGGTATGGTGGGAAATTACCACTCTTGAGAATTATCAATTAACAATTATCAATTAACCAAACGTATTCCCAGAGGTTTACGAATGAAAAAAAAACCCACTTTTGGCTTTGAGAACGATGAGTTTGAGAGACAGTGGAGACAGATTTTGGATGACTGTTCTCTCAGACTCATTGATTTAATTATATCACACAGACAACAAGAGAAAACATTAGCCAAAAAAGAGGTGCAGAAACTTCAGGATAGATTATCAGAATTCACACATATGAAAGAATTTACTGAATTTGATGAAAAGTTGGCTGCTAATATTACCAAATTTGAAAAAAATCTTATGCAAGCTAAACAGATCAAATACGACAGAGATAGACTTGATTATGAACGTAATCAAGTCTATCTATGGCAGAAAACACAACCTGTGCCCAAAACAGCTCAAAAACAATCTGGTGATTATGGAGCCCAAAAACAAAAACAAAACAAACCAACTAAATCTATCCTGAAAAAAGCACAAGAAAAACAACAATCTAATAGACAGTATGATAGAGACACTACCGATATTGATACAACAGATAATGAATCAGGTACACATGGGGTATCTTTCTCTGAATATGATTCCCTGGCCTCTTCTACTGAAGAAGTCCCGGTTATAAGACATACACATAGTAATCCGAATACTGTCTCTAAACGCCAAACTAGGTCAAAAAACGACGAAAGAGGAGATATAAATCCAAAGCCAAATTTGGGGGTACAACCAGCGAAAAAGAGATGACAATAAATATCCATGAAACTAATGTAATAAATCTGTCCAAACATGTACTCACAAGGTCTGAGATACAGGTCTTGGATCTGGGTTTAACATTTTCCCCTGACAAAGACTTTGATCTCTTCTCCACTACAGTTGACTTATTTAAATTCATTAGGAAACTCTCATTGAAAAGATTTTTTAATCAGAGAGAGACTAATGTGGATAGAGTGATCAGTGTCACTGAAATAGATATCAATAGAGATGACAATTCTAATGTTAAAATATTTGATATCAATAACCAACTTACTTTTAAGGAACACTGCTCCATCAATGACATGATGGGACTGTTGGAAGAAAATGTTAAATCCCAAGATCCAAGCCTCAACTTCCTAGGTAGGAAACCATCAGGATTACATAACAAATCTAAGTTTATTCCAGACAATGCAAGAGGGACTGCCATTGAATTATTTAGCCAAGCAGTTAAGAGAGATTTCCTTCTTTTGTCAAAGGGTATACAGTTTTCAGTCAAACCTAACAACAGAGATAATTTAAGTCCAGAACTTAGACATGCGCTATCTGTTCTCAAAAACAATGAGAATATAGTATTTAAGAAAGCGGACAAAGGTGGCGCAGTCGTAGTTATGGACTATAATTATTACCAAACTGAAGCTTTCAGACAACTAAATGACAATACATATTATGACATTTTACCCTCTGACCCAACAGGGAAATTTCTATCTGAACTCAATGAATTGTTTGAAGTGGGAATGGATCTCTGTCTGTTATCCCCCAAAGAGTTGGACTATTTGCAATGCCAGCATCCAATCATTCTCGTGTTCCATCACCTACCTAAAGTACACAAATCGTTAGAATCACCACCAGGGCATCCAATAGTTTCTAGTATAGGGGCACTGGGTGAACACTTATCCATTTACATAGATTATTATTTGCAACCCATTGTGCACACCTTACCCTCTCACTTATTGGACACGTCACATCTTCTCACTTTATTTCAAGATTATCACTGGTCACCTGATTTTCTTTGGGTCACTTTAGATGTTTCTTCACTTTATTCTATTATTTCACATGCACATGGTATATCAGCCACAAGACACTTTTTGGACCTTGATCCATCATTATCACCACTACACACCGCTTTTTTATTAGATTGTATACACTTTTTGCTTACACATAACTATTTTCTTTTTTCTGGCACTTGCTACCTCCAGACACGTGGGACTGCCATGGGCATATGCTTCGCACCGTCCTATGCAAACCTTTTCATGGGCTGGTGGGAAGCAACCCACGTGTTTGGAGATAGCAATCCCTTTCGACACCATATACACTTCTACCGCCGCTTTATTGATGATCTCCTGATCATCTGGAGCGGGACGGTGGAAGAATTACATTTGTTTATTAATTATATTAACACTAACACATTTAATTTACATTTCACATCACACCATCACTCCACTTTTATACACTACCTTGATTTGAAACTTTATGTGGGAATGGACCAACGGATCCATACTGATATTTTTCGTAAGGATAATGCCAAAAATACCTTACTACATGCGGGCAGTGCACATAGTCGTGCTCTCATTAAGGGGATACCCTATGGACAATTCATCCACCTCAGGAGGAATTGTTCTAATTTAGAAGATTTTCATAAAAGATCAATTGAATTAACCCATCGTTTCCTCGACAGAGGGTATACTAAAACCAACCTCCAAGAAGCATTTCAAAATGCTCTCCAACAAAATAGAGAGGGGATAATCAATAGATCCACAGAAAAAGCTATCACTAGATCTGCTAATAGCACTATCCCCAGAGGGAGAAATACAGACACAGACACCCCTTACTTCATTACGAAATATAGCAGACAAGCTGAAGCTATTCGTAACATTATAAACCAACATTGGTCTATATTAACCATTGACCCCCTACTCAGGAGCATTACCACCAAGAGGCCCAGATTTGTTTTCCAAAGATCACAAATAATAGGAAATATTGTAGCTCCCAGTGTAATCAAAAAAAACATATCACTTACAAAAAAAGAATTTTTTCCCAGATTAAAAGGATGTTTTGCCTGTGGACGCTGCAAAATTTGTAAATACATTTCGAAATCCACAACTTTTACAAATATTGACAATACGAGATCGTATAACATCCCAATGTTCATAAATTGCAGAACAGAATTTGTGATCTATATGTTAACCTGTGGTTGCCAAAAAAAATATATTGGTTTAACGACACGTATGTTTAAACTAAGAATTCTTGAGCACATGCGATTAATACTCAAAAAAGATGAGATACATCCTGTATCTAAACATTTCAATGTTTGCCAAAATGGTACATTAACAAATTTTAAATGTATAGCAATTGAACAAATCCCCATACATTATAGGGGCGGTGACAGAATAAATACACTTTATCGCAGAGAGGCCCATTGGATTTTCATACTCGACACACTTATCCCTAAGGGGTTAAATACAGAGTGGGACCTCAAATATTTTCTTTAACAAATGTATTACTACAAATAATCTGCATAATATGTTTAAACATCTACATCGGTTTTCTTTATTAGCACCTGCATTTTGTTATAATAAACATTGCTTGGCATATTTTGTTAACCAATCATTTTTTGACTGCAATAATATGAATATGTTAGACAGCAAGCGTTAATTGATGATCATGACTTTTGACATTTTTTATCTAATTTACCCATTGTCAATACTCATTTTCTCCCTGGCTTTTCCCCACCATCAAAAAAAAACCCCCTTATTTTTTATACTAGACTGTACCAGGTCTCGATAGATACAAACAGTTTAGTGTTCTAGGATTGTGTCACTTAGACAATACTTTGACACTGTCTTCCCCTTTTTTTAATTTTCATGTATAACTATATGAGTTGCATTTTTCTTTAATTATTTTGGTTATAATTGTTAATTATTCTGTACTGTTCATTTGAATGTTCATGAATTGTCTAGATTATCCATATAGATATGTGATGTTATAATTAACCAATTAATGCAACACCAATTCATCCCAGCTGCATGTTAATTGAACAGGAGGGGCTATATATACCAGCCACACTCTCAGTCCCCATTATCCCCCTTGAGAAAGGGCACTAAGGTGCCTGAAACGCGTAGGGTTATCATGTACTAGTTTTTGTTTGTTTCCTGATTTTCATTTTACAGTATGTAGTCCTCAATAAAAGTTTTTTAGCCCTCCACTTGGTGAGCTGTTGGTGCGCTTTTTGGGACTTCAGTGAATCTACTTTCCAATCTCTACCTTCCACGTTGCTGCTGTTCGATTGGAGTACCACGCTGAGGATCCGAGGGTACATGGGTGTTGGCGCTAACTACATTCTCCCCCGTGTTTTCACGTGTCTACTGGGAGAGGAAGATTTACCGGACGGACCGGACGTGCTATGACGCACTTCCGGCACTCGGGAACTCCACGCCACAGATGAGAGACCCTGCAGTCTACATTCAGGACAGCATCGTCCGTTCTGCAGATAGGGCTGCGTACGAGGAGTGCTACAAGAGGGATCCGTAGAGGCACTGACATGGATTCTCTACACCCAAAGGATCTCAGGTACCGGTTTCCATTGGAACTCCTCTTTCTTTCATACGCAGCCCACAGCGTTTTCTCTATCTACTTTATCCCTCCTGTTACACCCACGTTCTACAATTCCCTCGCTGCTTACCTCAGCAGTCCTACATCATTACCATTTATTATTAACTTTCTAGTACTCTCTGTTCTGAGCTGTGAGTAGCGTGATTATTGACCAATATGAGACAAAGCAAACTGTCCATGTTAACTTAGTTTTTTTTGGTAAGAAAATCATATATTCCCTAATGTGTATTTTATACAATTTATATACAAACTATTAACCTAATTTCTAAATAATTAGAATATATACTAGTTATTTTTGGAACATGACAATAAACTTTTGAATTATAAACATTGTGTCCATGTACCATTTTACGGATAGCTCATGTTCATTCCCCTTTACACCAGTCAAATCCTTTTAATAATGTTTTCCTACATTGTGTGAAGAACTACACAATGTGTTATCGTCTAAATATCATGTATTCATGAAACTTAAATAGGAGTAATTGTATGAAGCATTCACATGAAATGACCATAGCAGTGTGTCAAGTTGCCTTCAAAGTAATCTCCTTATTGTTAGGGCCACATACCAGTTACTGATACAAGATAACCCCATGTAAGCAGCTCAGACTCCTGCAGGCATATTAAAATAATGTATCTTGTAATTGTTCATTAATTATACACAATTATACACAATTATACATTTAAGTAAGGAATGTGAACAATAACAATTAACTAAATCCTTGCAATCACAAATCCTCAACCATAAAAAAAAAACATTTCCATTAATAATTATTACATGAAAAGGTGATAAACATTACATATATATTTAAATGTACAGTACTTGGTACGTCTAAAAATAGCATTCTCTGCATATTCATGAGTACAGCAATATCGCTTACCTTCTTGAACAACATTCTGCATTGTATGATGCTCACATTGAAGGGGGGGAAACAGGATTTAGAGAAGGACAAATGTGTTAAACACTCACGTACCATTCTCACGTGAACTTGTGTTAATTCATTCAAAAATGGGCTTTACAATTCAGAGAGCAGGATTCTGTGATTAGATACACAAAATGAAACGTGACACACATCACGACATGAGTATAGATTATCTTAAATGTAAATGAAAATCTTACATGTGAAATAATTTCCGGTTATAGTCCGGCGGGTCTCCTCCCCACTGGCTGTACGCTACCTAACCCCTGCAGGAGGTACGGGAGGATTCTCCTCTAGATACTTCCGAATGTAGCCTTCAAGATTGTGACGCAATGCAATGTTGTGCAGAATGCAACAAGAAATCACTATATAAGCAGACTTATACTGTCCCGGCCGAGCTGAGTATAACAAAAGACGGTAGCTGGCCAGGATTGCAGCGGGCTAGCAGCGGGTCTAATCTCCAGTTCAAAACCGGTGTTTCCCGCGCTTTCCCGTGCTTCAATAGATAAGCGCTATGGCGCTTACTATTGAAAGCGTCCGAGGCGCGGGAACCTGGCCGGGTTTCGGCCGGAGACTGCCGCACGGCGCACGCATTTTTTTTAAACTGCGGTGGCGGCCGCTTTAGAATAAGCTCTGCCGCCACTGTATGATGAATATTGTAGGGCACAACCAGATCTGTCAAGACATCTGAATTGACTTTTCAACAGTCCAAATGTCCTCTCAATCACCAAGAGAGTGTAGACGTGGGTCACATTATAACGTTCCTCTGCAGGGGTTTGAGTATTACCCGGTGGGCAAAATACACAGATTCCCAACAAGCTCTGAGAAACCCCAACCATTACCACATAATATGTGCATATAAGTGTCAAAAGGAGTGCTAGTGGCGTGGCTAAATGTATACAACAAAAAACAAAAATGCCCAAAGCTACTTCCATTGTGACAAAACTACACAGTGCAATACCTATATATCTCTTGTAAAAAGGTTAATTTAGTTTAACCCTTTGGCCAAAGCATCTTAAGCCTGCTGCCACTTACAAGGCATGACCGAAGCAGGCCCTAACACTCACCTGGGTTAAAATTCTTATTTACCTGTACAATTACAGGAAGAATGATCACATTGGATCTGTCATAACCTGGAAAATGAAACTGACCTGCCAACTTGGAAAGTGGAGTGGGGCAAGCTTAAACCTTGTGGGGGAGGGGCCACTACCCTCCCATAAGCAACTGAGACAGATGCAAACAATTAACAAAATACACAGATTCCCAACAAGTTCTGAGAAAACCCAAACATTACCACATAATATATATATATATATATATATATATATATATATATATATATATATATATATATATATATATATATATATATATATATATATATATATATATATATATATATGCATATAAGTGTCACAAGGAGTGCTAGTGGGTGAGGCTAAATGTTTACAACAAAAAACAAAAATGCCCAAAGCTACTTCCATTGTGACAAAAATACACAGTGCAATACCTAAATATCTCTTGTAAAAAGGGTCATTTAGTTTAACCCTTTGACCAAAGTCTGCTGCCACTTACAAGGCATGACTGAAGCAGGTCCTAACACTCACCTGGGTTAAAATTCTTCTTTACCTGTATAATTACAGGAAGAATGATCACATTGGATCTGTCATAACCTGGCAAAATGAAACTGACCTGCCAATTTGGAAAGTGGGGTGGGGCAAGCTTAAACCTTGTGGGGGAGGGGCCACTACCCTCCCATAAGCAACTGAAACAGCTGCAAACAATTAACAAAATACACAGATTCTCAACAAGCTCTGAGAAACCCCAACCATTACCACATAATATATATATATATGCATATAAGTGTCAAAAGGAGTGCTAGTGGGCGTGGCTAAATGTATACAAAAAAAAAAAAAAAAAGCCCAAAGCTACTTCCATTGTGACAAAAATACACAGTGCAATACCTATATATCTCTTGTAAAAAGGGTAATTTAGTTATTACCCAGTGGGGTCTGGAGCCAGGGCCAGCTTCCATATACCGAGTTGCATATAAGACAGTTAAAACACAAATGTGGATAAAATCTATATATATATAAGACTGAAATAATGTTTGTGTTTGTATTTCTGCTGGACAGCCCATTGGCCTGCGGGCCAGGCAGGGAGGAGCCAGGCAGGGAGTAGAGACACACACGCACACTCACAGCCTCCTCACACCATGACCGTGTGCGCCTCTGACCATCACAGCACACCGTGAGCAGCCTCCTCCGCTCACACCACCCTCACCTCACACACACACAAACACGCCACAGCCACCCCCCCCCCTCCCTCTGTCAGCAGCGGCTCCCCACCCGCCGCCGACACAGCTCCTCGCGGGGGGAAGGACAACACCACTTCCGCCGACAGCTGCCTCTGCCCCACCACCCCCAACCCTCTTTCAGCAGTGCCACACCTCCTCCCCACCCGCTGCTGACACAGATCCTGGGGGGGGCAGCTCCGTGCGGGGGTGGGGGGGAACCGCTGCCGACAGCCGCCTCTGCCCCACCACACCGTCTCTCAGCAGTGCCTCACCTCCCAAACTGCCGTCGACACAGCTCTGCGCGGGGGGGAACCACCATCGCCGACACCCACCTCTGCCCCACCACCCCACCCCATCTCAGCAGCGCCTCCCCTCCTTCCCACCTGCTGCAAAGACAACACCACTGCAGCCGCCTCTGCCCCACCAACCCCCCCCCTCTCAACAGCGTCTCACCGGTCCACTCGCCACCGACACTAGCGCGCCACTGCCAGTCCGCAGGTGGGGGAGGGAGTCAGGAAAGAGGGGGGAAGAAGGGACTCAGGAGAGAGGGGAGAGGGAGTCAGGAGAGAGGGGAGTGGGAGATTGAGTCAGAAGAGAGGGGGATAGGGAGTCAGGAGATAGGGGGAGAGGGAGTCAAAAGGGGGGAAAGGGAGTCAGGAGGGGGGAAGCCCACACATAAATACATACTGACTTACACACACTGACTGACACACACTGACTGACTGACAAACACTCACTGACTGACTTACACACACTCACTAACTGACTGACACACACTCACTGACCGACTGAAACACACTCACTGACTGACACACACTCACTGACTGACTGACACACACTCACTGCTGATTTACACACACTCACTGACTGACTGAAACACACTCAGTGACTGACACAGACTCACTGACTGACACACACTCACTGACTGACACACACTCACTGACTGACTGACACACACTCACTGACTTACTGACACACACTCACTGACTGACTGACTGACACACACTCACTGACTGACTGACTGACACACTCACTGACTGACTGACTGACTGACTGACTGACTGACACACTCACTAACTGATTGACACACTCACTAACTGATTGACACACTCACTGACTGACACATACTCACTGACTGACTGGCACACACTCACTGACCGGCTGACACACACTCATTGACTGACTGACACACACTCACTTACTGACTGACACACACTCACTGACTGACTGACACACACTCACTGACTGACTGACACACACTCACTGACTGACACACACTCACTGACTGACTGACACACACTCACTAACTGACTGACACACACTCACTGACTGACTGACACACACTCACTGACTGACTGACACACACTCACTGACTGACTGACACACACTCACTGACTGACTGACACACTCACTGACTGACACCCACTCACTGACTGACACACACTCCATGACTGACACACACTCACTGACTGACATACACTCAGTGACTGACACACACTCACTGACTGACACACACTCACTGACTGACACACACTCACTGACTGACTGTCACACACTCACTGACTGACTGACACACACTCACTGACTGACACTCTCACTGACTGACACCCACTCACTGACTGACACACACTCAATGACAGACACACACTCACTGACTGACTGGTATTTAAAAAAAAACATCTAAAATGATTCTTTGTTACATTATATATTATCAAAACAGAATGAAACATTAACCTGCACATGAACTTTAGATATATGTGCAGTTTGTATTACATTGACTGACCCAATAGCCAACCGTCCTCGAATTCCCACGCTTCAAAGGCATAGAAGACTAAAGAGTTGTGCAGGATATGGGAATCATGGCAGGCACCCGGGAATAGGGCTACCACACTCAGAATTTTCATGTTTGCGTCACATACAACTTGCACATTCAGCGAGTGGTAATGTTTCCTGTTACAGAAACGCTTCTCAATTGCACGTAGCAGGGTAAACGCTACATGTGTGCAATCTTTAGCACCCATCACATTGGGTAGCCCTGCTACATTATAAAATGCAGTCTTCAGTGCCTACCACTCTATCTGCTCACTTTTAAAATGTATATAATTCCTAGCACGTCTAGTCAGTGCACATAGAAACTGGCTTAGGACCCGCAAGAATGTGGTCTGTGAGACCCCGCCTACTATGCCCACAGTTGTCTGAAAAGACACTGAAGCAAGAAAATGTAATGAGCTCAGCATTTTAAGAAGGCCAGGCCCTGTATGACTCCTGTCTGTTGTTGGCTCTAAATCTTCTCTTAACTCTCCGCAGAGTTCCAAGATAGCAGCTGAGCTCAAGCAATAGCGGCTGATCACATCGGCTTCACTTAATCCCTCTAGGGAGCATCTTGTTCTGAAGTTATGTGGCGCCAATGTACGCCTTACTTGTAATTGCCTTTCTTGCCTCTCCCTCCTCTCCATCCTCTCCCTCCTCTCCCTCCATTGCAAAATAATCTCTCTCCTCCACCTCAATATTATGACTTCCATTTCACCCTCCAAGGTAAGTTTTTACATGTATCCTTTAAATAGGCAGACAAATCAACCCCATTAGTGTTAACGAGACCACATGTGTTGTATAGTATCTATAACATGTGTATTGTATTAATCCAAGCAGTCATTATAGTTTGAATGAGATGTGTTGCACACATAATATAAAATGATGTAATCATTAAAAAAATACCATTCATTAATACACAGTGAAAGTGATGATTTGTGCCAATATTACTAATTGTTGTTAAAAATCACACAATCATGACATTTGGATGCAACATGTTCAGCCATGAAGGTGTTAAATCACATGAATAATGTTATTATTTCTAGAGAGGTGTGGCAGAAGCCTTGATTATTGTCAGGTTGTTTTATAATCACGGGAGTATTGCCCTTTATATTAACCCCCTCCTAACGCTTGCGGCTAGAATAGAAGTTATGAAGATGGATGTCATGCAATTGTACTTAATTGTGATTCAATAACGGGTTCTCCTTTGAATAAATTAATGTGAGTGATCTTCATGTACCATGTGGGGGACACAGAAATATTCACGACAACACACTGTGACCTCCAGACACCCGCGAGGGCCACCGAGGACCCCCAGAAACCCGTGAAGACCAACCGGGGAGGTTGGGTTAACCCCTTAACTACTGTAGCGGTTACTAACCACTAAAGTGATTAAGGGATTAGGGGACATAAGATTGTATTTTTTTATTCTTCTGTATTGTTTGTAGCAATGGAGGGCATGGACGGGAAGAGGATGAGGACGGCCTTCACCATGGCAGCCCGGCAGGGGTAAGTGCAAGATTTCTTTACTTTATTTATGCTGATTATTGTTGTATTTAAAATTGTCAAATGCACTAGTATATATATCTGGATAATAGTAATTTTGTCCATTATTGTACTGCATGTCTTAGGGGGGAGGGGGGTTTATTTATTTTAAAGTATTTCTTTTGGTGGGGGAACATCATTCATACCACACACCCCCCGCACACCCATGGGGACCCTGCGGACTCCCGCGAGGATCACCCGGGGACCACAGCTGGGTCAGCCGGGAACACACGCCGGCCCTTTGTATGGATGGTGTGCATGCAAAAAGGTAAACAAAGAAAAATTTCTATGTCCAGTTCCTTATGCTTGAGAAAACAAATTGGTAGAACTGCGGGAACCGAACAGCACCAATCGACTCACCAGAAGTAGAAAAATAAGAATGTTTTATTTGTGTTACATACTAAAAAACAGACTAACATGAAAATCCCTCCTACGCGTTTCAGGCTCTCCAGCCCTTTCTCAAGGAGTATAATAGGGGTCTTGTAAGATGATGTATTTATACACTGGCGACACACTTTATTCGAGCTCGGCTAGTCCCACGAATTCGTGTATAACCAGGTGTATTGAGGTTTGCGACTGTTTTCTGCCCGAGTGCATTGAGGTATTTTCCAGGCAGGGATTGAAGCATTTTATTCCCGCTGGCTGCAATACTGCACAGTATATATATATATATACTGCATTACAATTCATGAATTTATGCCATCTGGTAGACACGCGAAGCATTGCAGCCTATTAAATCCTAATCATTATCATTTAACAGATCAGCCGCCCGTCAGCCAAGCATGAACCCAGGCTGAGAAGGCAAATGCAACGGGGCTTGTCAGAGGTGAGGAGCGGCGCATTCCAGGTATCTGCCAGGTACATACTGGGTATTTGCTCGAATAAAGTGTGTCGGTGCAGTAGCCCCTCCTCTAAACTCTCAGACACCTGTAGTATATACAGATGATTGAAACATACATATTAACCCTAGAATGTGTATGGGTCTCCCTGTTCATTATGGATAGGAAAAACAATGGATAATCAAACTGTACCAAAGTAGATATCAATTAACAGTTTAAAGAAAGTTTGATTATTCTTTGTTTTTCCTATCCATAATGAACAAGGAGACCCTACTTACATAGTATGTCTACCATTTGCAGTACATGCCATACAGTAGCTATAATGCTGCGTGAGATTGTTTCTATTAGGCTATATAGGGAACCCTGATTAGGGAATCCATGCAGCTAATGCTTTGTTCCTTGAGGCTGACATACTATTGACAGTTTCAGCTCTTAGAGCTCCTTTACTTATCTAATTGATATCCTTCAAATGTCCACTAGAGTGCGCCAATGTGACATTTCAGGCTTAGACAAATGCAGCCATGAGCATTATGTTGCTTGCAATGTTTTGCCAACAATGTTTAACCCTTTGCGGTCCAATTAATTTTCACTAAGGGCGCCAGCAGGTCTAATTTAATAATAAAAAAAACACATACAGATCAACCCCGTTATAGCGCAATCCGCTTATAACGCGGTTTGAGCGTTATTATTATAATATGATAATATTGACCGAATATGAAAACACACTGAACACACACACTGTGCACACACTGCGCACACACACTGCGTACACACACAGCACACTGTGCCCACTCACAGCACACTGTGCCCACTCACAGCACACTGCGCCCACTCACAGCACACTGCATGCACTCATAGCACACTGCACGCACTCATAGCACACTGCACACACTCACAGCACACACTACACACACACACTGCACACACACACACTGCACACACACAGCACACTGCGCCACTCACAGCACACTGCGTCCACTTACAGCACAATACACACACTCACAGCAAACTGCACACACTCACAGCACACTCTGCACACACACACTGTACACACTCACAACACACTCTGCACACTCACAGCATACTGTGCACACTCACAGCACGCTGCACACACTCACAGCACACTGCGCACGCTCTCAGCACACTGCACAAACTCACAACACACTGCGCCCACTCACAGCACACTGCACAAACTCACAGCACACTGTGCCCACTCACAGCACACTTCACACACTCACAGCACACTGCACACACTCACAGCATACACTGAACACGCACATTGTGCACACACACTGCGCACACTCACAGCACACTGCACACACTCATAGCACACTGCGTCCACTCACAGCACACTTCACAAACTCACAGCACACTGCGCACACTGCACACACTCACAGCAAACACTCAGAGCACACACTGCACACACTCAGAGCACACATAGCACACTCACACCACACACACACCACACTCACAGAGCCCCCCCCACCCCCTACCTCTGGTGTCAGCTGCTGGGGCATCATGGGGCTGCCCGCACGGTTCAGTGCTGGGCTGGCAGGGGGATTGGTGCTGGACTCGGGGGATCAGTGCTGGGGTGCGGGGATCGGAGCAGGACTGGGGGGGAAAGCGGGGTCAGTGAGGATGCTGGGGTGCAGGGCTGCTGATGGGGATCAGTGCCAGGCTGGGGGCAGTAACAGCACACTGCGCACACACACAGCACACTGAAAACACTCACAGCACATTGAATACACTCACAGCACACTGCACACACTGCACACACTCACAGCACACTGCACCCAGTCACAGCACACTGTGCCCACTCACAGCACACTGCACCTACTCACAGCACACTGTACTCACTTACTGCACACTGCACACACTGCACACACTCAGAGCACACTGCACCCACTCACAGCACACTGCACCCACTCACAGCACACTGCACACACTCACATCACACTGCACATACTCACAGCACACTGCAAACACTGCACACACTCACAGCACACTGCACCCACTCATAGCACACTGCACCCACTCACAGCACACTGCACCCTCTCACAGCACACTGCACGCACTCATAGCACACTGCACACACTCACAGCACCCACTACACACACACACTGCACACACACAGACACACTGCGCCACTCACAGCACACTGCACCCACTTACACCACACTGCACACACTCACAGCACACACTGCACACACACACTGCGCACACTCACAGCACACTGCACACACTCACAGCACCCTGCGCCCACTCCCAGCACACTGCACAAATTCTCAGCACACTGCGCCCACTCACAGCACACTTCACACACTCACAGCACCCTGTGCCCACTCCCAGCACACTGCACAAACTCACAGCACACTGCGCCCACTCCCAGCACACTGCACAAACTCACAGCACACTGCGCCTGCGCCCATTCACAGCACACTGCACACACTCACAGCACACTGCACACACTCACAGCACACACTGCACACGCACACTGCACACACTCACAGCACACTGCGCCACTCACAGCACACTGTGCCCACTTACCACACTGCACACACTCACAGTACACTGCACACACTCACAGCACACAATGCACACACACAATGCGCACACTCACAGCACACTGCACACACTCACAGCACCCTGCGCCCACTCCCAGTACACTGCACAAACTCTCAGCACACTGCGCCCACTCCCAGCACACTGCACAAACTCACAGCACACTACGCCTGCGCCCATTCACAGCACACTACACACTCACAGCACACTGCGCCTGCGCCCATTCACAGCACACTGCACACACTCACAGCACACTGCACACACTCACAGCACACACTGCACACGCACACTGCACACACTCACAGCACACTGCACACACTCACAGCTCACTGCGACCACTCAGAGCACACTGCGCCCAGTCACAGCACACTGCGCCAACTTACAGCACACTGCACACACTCACAGCACACACTGCACACATTAACAGTACACACTGCACACACTCACAGCACACAATGCACACATTAACAGAACACACTGCACACACTCACAGCACACAATGCACACACTCAAAGTACACATAGCACACACTGCACACACTCAAAGCACACATAGCACACTCACACCACACACACACACACCACACTCACAACCCCGCCCCTTCCTCCGGTGTCAGCTGCTGGGGCATCGTGGGTTTTCCCGCAAGGATCGGTGCGCGGCTGGGGTGGGGATTGGTGCTGGGGTGCAGGGATCGGTGCAGGGTTTGGGGGGAAAGGGGGGTCAGTGAGGCTGCTGGGGTGCGGGGCTGCTGATAGGGATCGGTGCCGGGCTGGGGACAGTCACAGCACACTGCACACACTCATAGCACACTGCGCACACTCATAGCACACTGCACCCACTCACAGCACACTGCACCCTCTCACAGCACACTGCACGCACTCATAGCACACTGCACGCACTCATAGCACACTGCACACACTCACAGCACACACTACACACACACACTGCACACACACACAGACACACTGCGCTACTCACAGCACACTGCGCCCACTTACACCACACTGCACACACTCACAGCACACTGCACACACTCACAGCACACACTGCACACACACACTGCACACACTCACAGCACACTGCACACACTCACAGCACCCTGCGCCCACTCCCAGCACACTGCACAAACTCTCAGCACACTGCACCCACTCACAGCACACTTCACACACTCACAGCACCCTGCGCCCACTCCCTGCACACTGCACAAACTCACAGCACACTGCGCCCACTCCCAGCACACTGCACAAACTCACAGCACACTGCGCCTGTGCCCATTCACAGCACACTGCACAAACTCACAGCACACTGCACACACTCACAGCACACACTGCACATGCACACTGCACACACTCACAGCACACTGCGCACACTCACAGCACACTGCGCACACTCACAGCACACTGTGCCCACTCAGAGCACACTGCGCCCACTCACAGCACACTGCGCTCACTTACAGCACACTGCACATACTCACAGCACACACTGCACACATTAACAGTACACACTGCACACACTCACAGCACACAATGCACACATTAACAGAACACACTGCACACACTCACAGCACACAATGCACACACTCAAAGTACACATAGCACACACTGCACACACTCAAAGCACACATAGCACACTCACACCACACACACACCACACTCACAACCCCCCCCCCTCCTCCGGTGTCAGCTGCTGGGGCATCGTGGGTTTTCCCGCAAGGATCGGTGCGCGGCTGGGGTGGGGATTGGTGCTGGGGTGCAGGGATCGGTGCAGGGTTGGGGGGGAAGAGGGGGGTCAGTGAGGCTGCTGGGGTGCGGGCTGCTGATAGGGATCGGTGCCGGGCTGGGGAAATTCACAACACACTGCACACACTCATAGCACACTGCGCACACTCACAGCACACTGCAAACACTCACAGCACACTGCACACACTGCATATACTTACAGCACACTGCGCCCACTCACAGCACACTGCACCCACTCACAGCACACTGCACCCTCAAAGCACACTGTACCCACATACAGCACACTGCACACACTCACAGCACACTTCGCCCACTCACAGCACACCACACACACTCACAGCACACACTGCACACACAGCACACACTCACAGCACATACTGCACACACTCATAGCACACTCACACCACACGCACACCACACTCACAGCCCACCCTACCTCCGGTGTCAGCTGCTGAGGAATCGTGGGGCATGCCTGCGAGGATCGGTGCAGGGCTGTGGGGGAGGGGAGGTCAGTGAGGCTACTGGGGTGCTGGGCTGTTGATGGGGATCGGTGCCGGGCTGATTGGGATCGGTGCGGTCAGTGAGGCTGCTGGGGTGCGGGGCTGCTTATGGGGATCGGTGCCGGGCTGGGGTGGAGCTCGGTGCCAGGCTTGTGGGGGAGGGGGGGTCAGTGAGGCTGCTGGCGTGTGAGGCTGCTGATGGGGATCGGTGCCGGGCTGGGGGGGAGGGGGGATCAGTGCCGGGTTGGGGGGGAGAAAGGGGGGGTCAGTGAGGCTGCTGGGGTGCGGGCTGCTGATGGGGATTGGTGCCGGGCCATCAGTGCGGCTGCTGGGAGAAGTGCAAGGGGAATGCAAGGGAAATCCGACATTGGACCGCAAAGGGTTAATGTAACTTTATGTCTATTTCATGTTTTTAACAATTATATTGTATGTTTTTTCATTATATAAACGTATGCATTTTAGCCTTTGTGGGACATGCAGCTGCTTTGTATGTCCCACTTTAAGTATAGGTCTCCTATTACAGGTTGTTCAGGTGTTTCCACAATTTTAAACAATTGGTTGGATATTTAAGGGACCCTCCGACATGAGTGAACATTGCCGAACTTGCCGAAGTATCGCGATATACGAAACGCATTGTTCGGGCAACGTTCACTCTATTTGCTCCTGTCGGGTTCCGTAGTGCTTCGTCACCAACATTCTCCAGCTCTGCATATCGGACACGGTGTACAGAGGAGCTTTCAGTGCGACGCACCCCCTAGCAGGCAAGAGCACGGCCGCCTTCTTCTATGTGAGTTCATTGTAGCACTCATTTTATCTTAATAAATTACTCTGTTTTAATCCATTTATCTGGATATCTTTCATCTACAGTATACTGAGACTTGGTATACCACAAGCCCCCCCCCCCCCTCTCAGAGTGACGAGACCGGGACATCCAGAGCTCAAGGTACCATCTGTAGGAACAGACTCACACACGGCCGTGTGAGTTTAGATCTTAGCTTTTAAGTCATTCCCACTGCTGTCACGGCATATTGGGGCCTCTAGTGTGGGGTGTATTACATCCCCCCACCATTTCCCCCACTCCTATCCACTTATTATTATATTATTATTATTATTATCATTATTATTATTATTATTATTATTATTTATGTATTATTTATTATCTTTATTTTTTAGATTTTTCAATATCAGATTACATAATATATATATAAATAATATTTATAAGGTATATGCATTTATTTATTTATTTATTTTTTGAGTCTTGTCCTTTTTCGTTGTATTGTTGAGTTTATTTTTGTTAACCCCTGTGTAATTGTGTTTAGTTAGTCCTAGCAGAAGCTGTGGCTTTAAACTGTATTTGATTGAGGCTGAAGTTTGGTCCAATCAGTGCTGTCAGAGGTGTACTGCTGCGGCTCATTTTATTCTAACACATCGCCGGTTTTTCCCTGGCTTTTTCCTGGAATGCGATGCACTTCACCGGGAGCATGCCGCATTAATTTTGCGTTTTCAGCCACGAGCGGGTCATGCGCGGTTGACGCGCGGTTGATGCATTTATTGAGAATGGTTCAGATTTAATAGGTTGCAATTCTTCGCATGTCCACCAGATGGCAGATATTCATGACTTGTAATGTGCATGCGCTTCAGTAATGTGTCAACTTGCAGGTGTTTCATTTAAAAAAGATACCACAGTGTGCTATTGTAAATTGGCCTTGAGACTGAAGGAAGAGGTTGCAAAAATGTATCAATTTAGGCTTTTCATATTAAAGAAAGACAAAGACCAGTTTCTGTTACAGTATTCTCCAGAGACCCACCACCATGAGTGTTCAAGTGCAGCCCGTCTTCCAAAAACCCGACAGAAGTTACGCGTATTTGATATGGGCCGTGATTAATGCAACAGATGATAAGATGGCAACAGTTGTTCAAATTTATCAGTATTTTATCGAAAACTATGACTTTTACAAATTTTCGCCAGCTCCTCATACGTGGAAGCGTGTAATAAGGAAAAGGTTATGTAGCGATCCATGTTTCTATCGTATTGAGCCACAACTTGTTGGAGGGTATTGGTGTGTATCACCGGCTTTTTCCTGTATCTATGATCATGCAGACGGCAAAAGGCGAAAGGTCGTGTTAAAACCAACTAAGAAACGACAGTCGCTGCCAAGCAATGCTCCAGCACCGGCATCCAATAACGCTCCCACCGTCAGTGACAACCCTTGCTGTCTATCCAGCAAGCCTGAGCCGGATTTCGCGTGCAGTTTCGATCAAGCTTGCATGTACCTAAGCAATTTCCAGCCTCATCAGCTGACTACAGGTGGACTAGTCCTGCTGCAAACTATCGACGTGGATGATCAAGAACACTGGACTGGCAGTGGGCCGGCGCCAGCTGAATGGGAAATTCTATTGTGAGTATTGTTGCCGTATTATTTTCTGTGTTTTTTTTATTTTGACAATACAGTATCAATATTGGTGCGATTCAAAAGTCAAGCGATTCTCCTGTAAGCAATATTATTGGCTGAGAGGCTTCTCCAGTACTGTGCTGCAGATACCGAACAATTGGTGGAACGCTAGGCGCATGTGCATTGGAACCTTCTTGAAACGCATATGCGTGTCATTACATCGACGGTAGGCGCATGCGCATGTGAACAGGAGACGCCTCCTGAGAATTTTTGGTGGGACTGGATGGGAACTTCTTTAGGGGGCTGACCATACTGTAACAGTAAAAGTTTTCTTTTTGTTTTTCCTCAGAAAAGAAAACGGCTAATGTAGGGATATCGATGGATAATATCGCTTTGTGTAACAATGCCTGCACATTGCTGAATCGAATTTAAAACCCCACGTACCGGAGTCTGCAGTTTAATGGCCGTTGTTATTGATTATGATAGAATAATGTACCTGAAACAGTATGCTGATGTTTTCCGGCCGTACAGTATATAATACTTTTTTATATACAGTATACTGTGTAATAAACCCGAAAAAATAAAACCGAGCACCCAACCTGTATTGATAAATAGCCCAAATCAGTGTGCTAGTCCTAAATTAATAAATATAATGTTATGGCTAATAGATATAATCTACCACTGAATAAATATAATATTTAAGCTAGTAGATATAATCACTGTATGTGCAACTCAATGACAGGTTGGTGGTACGTGGATTGATTCTGCGCCCAATGACATTTAACAATCACTCTACACAGATAGTATATACGGCAAGCTATTAATAATAAAAGACCAGAATAAGCTGATGCTAAACACTCTGCTGGGTATTAAAGCAGTAAACAAATTGTTACTGTGGTTGTTGAATAAGCCGTCAACAAATAATCAATACTGTGAATAATTGTCCTTGGCAAAAATCCCTGCACACATAACCTTTTACCATTTCATAGAGCCATTGGTACATGAATAGGTGTCAGTGTGTAGCAGATGCTGGCAGACTAGCAGTGGTGAGATTGAACATGCATTGAGTCGCAACTAATTGCAATTGAATCCCTGCTAGCTACAGGACAGAGTAACACAATGTATCACAGTACAGAGACAGGCTATAGCAAAAAAACACTGAGCGAGTAGAGCCAGTTGAGGCCTGGACACGATCGCATTTAAAAGGAGCACCAGCAGAGAACACAAGCACAAAATGTTCATACTACCCGTCTCTCTCAGTTCCCTCGCGCTGACGTCACCACGCCAAAACGCCCTATGCGTTTCCCTCCTTGACGGAGATTCTTCAGGGGCGAGTGATAACCAGCTGATCTCAGAAGCGTGTTTATATAGCGTCATGGGTTGCCATAGCAACCCGCGGGCCAATAGAAAGCTTACTCAATGCTTATACTGATCAGTAATGAACTGTATGTTTAGAACAGCGGTTGTACACACTAATTTCAGCAATAATAATAACTAATAAAGGTTTCAAAGAATCACCAGCATATGGGACATGGGCTCATGTATGAGGGCATATGTTAAACTTGTTGAGCCCATACCAAATTAACAGATACTGATTAGCTGTTCAGTGATATATGGCAAAACTTAATCATAGTGGGCTGGAGGTATTTAGACATGTACTGAATTGAATGCATATTAAACTTTACTAGGTCCACGGTCAAAGATGTATTTGCTTGCTTGCCAGTAAAGTAGGGAGACAATAAATAACAGGTATATAGTTTATATCAGCATGAGACATATTGTGGATAGTTGAACAAGATGTCAATCTCCACAGATGATCAAATAAATGGAGTATATGTGAAACCCTCATTTAACCCTTGAGGGTATAGAGTTTTTAATTTATATATCCATTCTGCCTCACGTTTTAGTAGTCTGTTATTTATATCACCACCACGTATATTGTTTGTAAGGTGGTCAATGCCTATAAAGGATAGGCACTTAATATCTCCCTGATGAATATTATTTACATGGCGTGCAACTGGTGTTTCTAATTTATTGTGGACCGAGTTTATATGTTCAAGTACTCGTTTTTTAAACTCCCTGATGGTTTTACCAACATATCTGAGGCCACACTCACAACTGATCAAATATATTACATTGATGGTTTTGCAACTTATGTGGTGTCTAATATCAAATGTCACTGATTTGTCGTGAGACAAGAAGAATTTAGCAGGGTTGATATATTGACATGCTTTGCAGTTCTTGCACTTGTGCATGCCCATTGGTGGAGGTGTTAACCAAGTAGATGATATAGGGCGTTTAAAGTGACTGTGCACAAGGCCGTCCTGCAGATTAGCTGATCTCCTGCTAGTGATGCTTGGAGTATCTTTTAGAATTTTAACAAGGTCATCATCGGATCTTAAGATGTACCAATGTTTCATGAAAATCTTCTTGATCTCATGCCACCTATAGTTATAGGTTCCAATGCAACGAACCTGTGTATTGGGTGATTTCATATTAGGACCCAGTAATTGTGCTCTGTCACTATCTCTTGCGTGATGATATGCGTGTTTCAATGTAGACATTGGGTATCCCCTATCTAAGAACCGATCTTTCAGGTCCTGGGCCTGTATGTAAAATTCTCTCAAAGTGGAGCAATTGCGGCGTAGTCGCAAATATTGCCCAATGGGGATGCTTTTGACTAAAGATGGAGGGTGGTGGCTGGTAGCCGCCAAAAGACTGTTAGTAGCCGTCTTTTTTCTAAAGATCGTGGTTTGCACATTACCATCTGGGTCCTTACTAATTTTCAGGTCCAAGAATGTTATCTCAGTTGCATTGTACTCAAATGTCAATTTTAGGTTCAAATCATTAGCATTCAATAAAGACACGAATTCAACCAATATATTTACTGGACCATGCCAGATCAATAATATGTCGTCTATAAAACGAATCCACAAGTCAATGTATTGTGTGTATTGCACAAATTTGTCACTGAACACATGTTGATCTTCCCACCAGCCCAGGTATAGATTAGCATATGTTGGTGCACAGGATGTGCCCATCGCTGTTCCCTGGGTCTGGTGGTACAGTGTTCCGTCAAATAGAAAAAAGTTGTGACAAAGGACAAATTGCAGAAGGTCCTCACCAACAACATTATTGACAAAAATGAGCATGATTATTTGTTACCTAGGACACCTACAGTGGCAACATTTTATACATTGCCTAAGATTCATAAAGATCAAAAAAGACCGCCAGGTAGGCCTATTGTCTCCGGCAATAATAACCTTACTGAACACTGTAGTGTATACCTGGATCAAATCATGCGTCCTTTCGTGTCAAATTTACCATCTCACATTAAGGACACGAAAGACACCTTACGAAGACTAGATGGCATCAACTGTGATAACCAAACCCTGTTTGTCACAATGGATGTGGAATCTCTCTATTCCAGTATCATCCATTGCAATGGTGTTAAAGCATGTAGCCATTTTCTCTCTACAAGGGGCTCAGGTTACATTGAACATAACAAATTTATGATAGACCTTCTGCAATTTGTCCTTTGTCACAACTTTTTTCTATTTGACGGAACACTGTACCACCAGACCCAGGGAACAGCGATGGGCACATCCTGTGCACCAACATATGCTAATCTATACCTGGGCTGGTGGGAAGATCAACATGTGTTCAGTGACAAATTTGTGCAATACACACAATACATTGACTTGTGGATTCGTTTTATAGACGACATATTATTGATCTGGCATGGTCCAGTAAATATATTGGTTGAATTCGTGTCTTTATTGAATGCTAATGATTTGAACCTAAAATTGACATTTGAGTACAATGCAACTGAGATAACATTCTTGGACCTGAAAATTAGTAAGGACCCAGATGGTAATGTGCAAACCACGATCTTTAGAAAAAAGACGGCTACTAACAGTCTTTTGGCGGCTACCAGCCACCACCCTCCATCTTTAGTCAAAAGCATCCCCATTGGGCAATATTTGCGACTACGCCGCAATTGCTCCACCTTGAGAGAATTTTATATACAGGCCCAGGACCTGAAAGATCGGTTCTTAGATAGGGGATACCCAATGTCTACATTGAAACACGCATATCATCACGCAAGAGATAGTGACAGAGCACAATTACTGGGTCCTAATATGAAATCACCCAATACACAGGTTCGTTGCATTGGAACCTATAACTATAGGTGGCATGAGATCAAGAAGATTTTCATGAAACATTGGTACATCTTAAGATCCGATGATGACCTTGTTAAAATTCTAAAAGATACTCCAAGCATCACTAGCAGGAGATCAGCTAATCTGCAGGACGGCGTTGTGCACAGTCACTTTAAACGCCCTATATCATCTACTTGGTTAACACCTCCACCAATGGGCATGCACAAGTGCAAGAACTGCAAAGCATGTCAATATATCAACCCTGCTAAATTCTTCTTGTCTCACGACAAATCAGTGACATTTGATATTAGACACCACATAAGTTGCAAAACCATCAATGTAATATATTTGATCAGTTGTGAGTGTGGCCTCAGATATGTTGGTAAAACCATCAGGGAGTTTAAAAAACGAGTACTTGAACATATAAACTCGGTCCACAATAAATTAGAAACACCAGTTGCACGCCATGTAAATAATATTCATCAGGGAGATATTAAGTGCCTATCCTTTATAGGCATTGACCACCTTACAACCAATATACGTGGTGGTGATATAAATAACAGACTACTAAAACGTGAGGCAGAATGGATATATAAATTAAAAACTCTATACCCTCAAGGGTTAAATGAGGGTTTCACATATACTCCATTTATTTGATCATCTGTGGAGATTGACATCTTGTTCAACTATCCACAATATGTCTCATGCTGATATAAACTATATACCTGTTATTTATTGTCTCCCTACTTTACTGGCAAGCAAGCAAATACATCTTTGACCGTGGACCTAGTAAAGTTTAATATGCATTCAATTCAGTACATGTCTAAATACCTCCAGCCCACTATGATTAAGTTTTGCCATATATCACTGAACAGCTAATCAGTATCTGTTAATTTGGTATGGGCTCAACAAGTTTAACATATGCCCTCATACATGAACCCATGTCCCATATGCTGGTGATTCTTTGAAACCTTTATTAGTTATTATTATTGCTGAAATTAGTGTGTACCCCTTTAACAACCGCTGTTCAAAACATACAGTTCCCTACTGATCAGTATAAGCATTGAGTAAGCTTTCTATTGGCCCGCGGGTTGCTATGGCAACCCATGACGCTATATAAACACGCTTCTGAGATCAGCTGGTTATCACTCGCCCCTGAAGAATCTCCGTCAAGGAGGGAAACGCGTAGGGCGTTTTGGTGTGGTGACGTCAGCGCGAGGGAACTGAGAGAGACGGGTAGTATGAACATTTTGTGCTTGTGTTCTCTGCTGGTGCTCCTTTTAAATGCGATCGCGTCCAGGCCTCAACTGGCTCTACTCGCTCAGTGTTTTTTTGCTATAGCCTGTCTCTGTACTGTGATACATTGTGTTACTCTGTCCTGTAGCTAGCAGGGATTCAATTGCAATTAGTTGCGACTCAATGCATGTTCAATCTCACCACTGCTAGTCTGCCAGCATCTGCTACACACTGACACCTATTCATGTACCAATGGCTCTATGAAATGGTAAAAGGTTATGTGTGCAGGGATTTTTGCCAAGGACAATTATTCACAGTATTGATTATTTGTTGACGGCTTATTCAACAACCACAGTAACAATTTGTTTACTGCTTTAATACCCAGCAGAGTGTTTAGCATCAGCTTATTCTGGTCTTTTATTATTAATAGCTTGCCGTATATACTATCTGTGTAGAGTGATTGTTAAATGTCATTGGGCGCAGAATCAATCCACGTACCACCAACCTGTCATTGAACTGCATTAGGCAGTGAGGCATTTAAAGTGAGGTTTTTAAGTGATACAGTTAGACTACAGTTTGACTAGAGGTGACTGGGGACTGCTTTTTTCTGCAAACTCTTTAACTCAAGACAACAAATGGTAAGCTATTCAGATCACACTATGATCTAAGCTTGTTAGCCTGCATAGTTTAACCCCCCACCCCTTACAACTTCTTTCACTGCAGCCTCTCCCAAAACTGACTGCACAAAACACTGAAACCCTGACTTGACCCTAGCATTGCAATGCAGCAAAACACATGACAAGGTACAGGTTCACCCCTGCTGTTTAGTCTGCACACACTCACTCTGCTCACAACAGCTCCTTGCAGCACTGTCTACCTCTGGCATCATGAACCTGCTATGTCTTCTAACTTTTTTCTTTCTCCTGGCCTCATGGAGATGTTACTCCCTCTATCCACTACAAACTCCTCCATCCTGGCCCGCACCCAACATCACCATACACCCTGGACTACTCAAAAGCCTTTCATTATCTATGGAATGTTGGTGGAGAACTCTAAAAACCAGCACACCAACCACTGCTCACTCTAATGGAAAACACCACAAATTTTCAACTTGTAAACAACTACCCAAATTTCTTCTCATACTATTACTCTCTCTAGCAGGTGATATTGAAACTAACCCAGGTCCTCCCATTTCAGCTCTGCCCCATGCCCCTGAGAATTCCACCTTTAAATTCCAAAAAGGGCTATCTGTCGCCCATATAAACATCCGGAGCCTGCTGCCCAAACTAGACGAACTAAGGGCATGGTGCCTTATGCATAAACCCAAAGCCATCGTTCTTACAGAAACATGGCTATCCTCTAAAACCCCTGATGCAAATATCGCCATTCAGGGATACTCCATTTTTAGGAGAGATAGGTCAAAGAGAGGAGGAGGGGTGTTATTTTATATTGCAGACACCTTACAATTTACACTGCTACATTGCCCACCAAGTCCACCCTCTTTTGAAACTCTAGTTGGCAAAATCTGCCTCCCCTTTTCTAAGCCCATCTTGCTTGCTGGCATCTACCGCCCCCCTAAAGCCCCTCTACAATCCTTGACTGATATCACCCAATTTCTTGCCTCCATTTCCTCTCTGAATGAGAAGAGTGAGCTGCTAGTTCTTGGGGATTTCAACTTCAATTGGCTTGACCCTAAAAACCACAAAATCCAGATACAACTCAAGTCACTTAACCTATCGCAACTCATTTCCCAACCGACACGAATAAACCTGAAGTCGCATAACCATTCCTTGCTAGACTGGATTCTCTCCTCAAACCCCAGCAGAATCCAATCCTCTGGCATCCTTCCTGACATTTTCAGTGACCATGCAATAGTGTACTGTGTAAGGAAAATTAAACCGCCCCATTCAAGCCCCAAAGTTCTCCTCACTAGAACATTTAAAAACTTTAACCCACAACAGTTTCTGGATGACCTTACCAACTGCCCATGGCACAGAATCGATTTAATCCCCGACCCTGACTCTGCGCTCGACTATTTCCAATCCGAGTTCTAAAAACTCTGCGATACCCATGCTCCACTACGCAAAATAAGGGTACGGGGGGCCCACCTTCCATGGGTTACACCTGACCTTATAGCACTCTACCAGTTCAGGGATGCCTTGTGGAAAAGCTACAAAGTAACTGGCACTACCAAGGATCTCAATCACTACAGATGCCTGCGGAACGTGTGCACAAGGCAAACAAGGCATGCAAAAGCACAATATTACTCTGACAATCTCCTCCAGAATACATCAAACCCAGCTAATTTCTGGAAGGTTATCAACAATATATTCCAGCCTCCTAACCATCAACAACCAAGTAATATCACTAAGGGGGATATTACTCTGACAAACCCCACTGACATTGCAAATGCATTCAATGATTACTTTGTGGGGTGTGCCACTAACTTATTAGCGAAACGCAGCACAAACCCCAAACCTGAATCTCATCCTGGGAGTACCCCTATAGTCCCACCCCCTCCCAACACTGCCCACAATTTTCAATTTAGCCCAGTATCTGAAGAGGAGATTACACAAGCGCTCCTCAAACTAAAACTAAGCAGCCAATGTGGACCCGACTTACTACAATCTAGGTTCCTACGACTTGGTGCCCCAGCCATTGCCAAACCAATTGCGTCCATAGTCAACTCTATCCTGTCTGCAGGCCATATCCCTAAGACCTGGAAAACTGCCAGAGTTGTCCCAATCTTCAAAAGTGGGGACAAAAACACTGTCTCAAACTACAGGCCAATCTCACTTCTCCCAATTCTATCCAAAGTTATGGAAAAATGTGTCCACTCCCAATTAAGCGATTTCTACACCAAGACAAATTTCCCTAGCCAATTCCAGTCTGGGTTTCGTCCCAAACACTCCACCGTAACTACCCTGCTAAAAGTTTGCAATGAAATCCAGTGTGGAATGGAACGGGGACAACTCACTGGTGCAGTATTCCTAGATTTTGCAAAGGCTTTTGACACAGTTGATCATGCTATCCTGCTTAACAAACTCCAGAGCTCTGGAATAGGGAAACATGCTTTAAACTGGTTTCAGTCCTACCTATCAGGAAGATCCCAACATGTGTCCATCTCAGGCTCTAACTCCAACCCCCTGGATATCACTTGTGGTGTCCCGCAAGGCTCTGTTCTGGGGCCCCTACTCTTCTCAGTGTTCATTAATGATCTTCCCACAGCTTGTAAGGAAGCCTCAATACACATGTATGCAGATGACACAATCCTGTATGCACACAGCCATAGCCTCTCTGACCTTCAACACATACTTCAGTCTGACTTTTTGAGACTCGAAAACTGGATTTCCCAAAACAAACTGTTTTTAAACACTGACAAGAATGTAACAATGGTATTTGGGACCAAGACTAAATTTGTAAAGCTTCCAGTGACTGAGCTCCTGATTAGAACCAACGCTAAAACCACCCTAACACCTGTCACTAGTTTTAAATACCTGGGCTTATGGTTTGACTCCCACTTAACATTCGGGATGCACATTGATACCCTGACAACCAAGACCTATGCCAAACTAGGGGTACTTTACAGGAACAAATCCTCCCTAAGTCTCCTGGTCAGAAAGCGTATTGCACAGCAGATGCTAATGCCAATTATTGACTATGGAGACATAGTATATGGCTCGGCTCCTCAAACCCACCTTAGCAAACTTGACACCCTCTACAATTCAATTTGTCGTTTTGTTCTCCAATGCAACTACAACACACATCACTGCGAAATGCTCAAAGAACTAGATTGGTCATCACTAGAGTCTAGGCGCAAAGTTCACCTTTCCTGTCTCACCCTCAAATACTTTCTGGGCAAGCTACCCAGCTACCTGAACAAGCTCCTCACCCCTACCACATGCAGTACCTATCACCTGAGATCAGACTCCAAAAGACTATTCATGGTCCCAAGACTCAACAAAGTATCCGGACGTTCCTCCTTCTCCTTCCGTGCACCCCAAAACTGGAACAACCTACCAGAGACTCTCATATCCACCACCAGCTTAAGTTCTTTCAAATCTAAGGCTGTCTCACACTTTAATCTGGTCTGTAACTGTTTCATACGCTCATAATATATATTTTCTTTAACTGTGCATGCAATGTCTTGTATATAAATGTATACCTTGTTCATTTATGTAACTGTATTTGTAACCATGTATTATTTGTTTTACTCTGTGCCCAGGACATACTTGAAAACGAGAGGTAACTCTCAATGTATTACTTCCTGGTAAAATATTTTATAAATAAATAAATAAATAAAATAAATAAATTGAGTTGCACATACAGTGATTATATCTACTAGCTTAAATATTATATTTATTCAGTGGTAGATTATATCTATTAGCCATAACATTATATTTATTAATTTAGGACTAGCACACTGATTTGGGCTATTTATCAATACAGGTTGGGTGCTCGGTACGCTATGCCACATGACACACAATACACATACACAGGGCAAGCACCTTTGAGCTTTTCCAGCTGAGTAACCCACTCTCCCATCAAGGCCTATTACACTGGCGACACACTTTATTCGAGCTCGGCTAGTCCCACGAATTCGGGTATACCCGGGTGTATTGAGGTTTGTGACTGTTTTCTGCCCGAGTGCATTGAGGTATTTTCCAGGCAGGGATTGAAGCATTTTATTCCCGCTGGCTGCAATACTGCACAGTATATATATATATACTGCATTACAATTCATGAATTTATGCCATCTGGTAGACACGCGAAGCATTGCAGCCTATTAAATCCTAATCATTATCATTTAACAGATCAGCCGCCTGTCAGCCAGGCATGAACCCAGGCTGGGAAGGCAAACGCAACGGGGCTTGTTAGAGGTGAGGAGCGGCGCATTCCAGGTATCTGCCAGGTACATACTGGGTATTTGCTCGAATAAAGTGTGTCGGTGCAGTAGGTATCACTGCTTTTGATCTGTATTATTAGGCATCAGCATATCAGACTATATACCTTGGCCATCTATCGTCTCCTCATTCCCTCCCGCCACTGTACATTATATGTATTTATTATTATCACTTTGTGTTAAGAACTCATTTTATCCCCATTATCAATTAAATGTTAAGTTTTAAAAGCCTAGGAGTGCACTACGAAATGAGCTTCTAGTTGTTAAGTGGTAGCAATAAAGATGCCTTCACTTCTCAGCTGAAACCAAATACATTCTAGAAACACTGTATTTTGTTGCAGTATCAAAGGAGCCAATGGAACAATGTAAAACAAATCAACATGTTCTTTTATTGGTGGAGTAAGTACAAAAACATTTATTTACAAATACTGTAAAATGTAGAAACATTTTAAGTGCACAGCAATTCAAAACATCAACATGTGTATGTTTTACTGCTACTGTACAGTAGTGAAAACATTTATGCATAGAAAGTAAAAACATTTACAGCCAGTCACTATGGTTTACAGTCACATGTTATAAAAACAAATTCTTTATTCATAAAATATACAAAACGCAACATCTCCTTTATTAAAGAACGGCAAGGCAAAACATATACAGTGGGATGGTGTGCAAAACAGTCTGCACCACTACAGCCATCCAGGGCAGCAAACAGGCCAGGTTTTCAGGCAAACCTTTGAAAACCGTGCCTGTTTGCGGCCCTCAGGGACTGGAATTGTGCATGTCCTGTGTGTGTGTACAGCAAGTTAAAACATTTCTGTATACAGTACATGCAAGTTAAACGTACAATTTTTTTTTTATTAATACAGTACCAATTACAGTAAAATACACAACATCTCCTTTATTTAAATACAGTGCAGCAGGTCAAAACATGTACAGTACAGTTCAGCACAACAGTATGGTCTTACTGTGCCCGTGATTAAATCAGAAAGTCCACCTGATTGTCCATCCATGGCGCAAAACGCCATTAATGCAGTCTCGAACGCCTTTCATTACAGGATCTGTAATTGGATAAAAGCGCCGCAATTCCTCCAGAATGGTCTTTCTTAAATTGGCAGGAAGAGCCTTTTTTACTCGATTTCCTTCGTAGTTCACTCTGAAGGCCCAGTCGCAGTACAAAGAATAGGGAACATGGTGCTTAAAAAGTAACACGGCATACTTGTGGGGTGCACCAGCACTCATCACCCTAAACTTCTCCCTGAGCGCCGGTGGCAGATCGCAAAGGGTGATGTCGGCCACCATATCGATGCGCGCGAATGTAGGTCTTCTGGGAGCGGGTGTGCTTGAGGCGACGGGCGATGGTAGGTTGTCTGGGAGGAAGCTTTCCTCCGGTCTTGGTCACCATGTTGTCTCCTGGCGTGGTCTTGACGGGGTTTCGAGCAAGCTTGCATGTACCTAAGCAATTTCCAGCCTCATCAGCTGACTACAGGTGTAGTAGTCTCGCTGCCAACTATCGACGTGGATGATCAAGAACACTGGACTGGCAGTGGCCCAGCGCCAGAGTCAGCTGAATGGGAAATTCTATGGTGAGTATTGTTGCCGTATTATTTTCTGTGTTTTTTTTATTTTGACAATACAGTATCAATATCGGTGCGATTCAAAAGTCAAGCGATTCTCCTGTAAGCAATATCATTGGTTGAGCGGCTTCTCCAGTGCTGTACTGCAGATACTGAACAATTGGTGGAACGCTAGGCGCATGCGCATTTGAACCTTCTTGAAACGCATATGCGTGTCATTACATCGACGGTAGGCGCAGGCGCATGTGAACAGGAGACGCCCCCCGAGAAAATTATTGGTGGGACTGGCTGGGAACTTCTTTAGGGGACTGACCAGTACAGTGAAACTTTTCTTTTTGTTTTTCCTAAGAAAAGAAAACGGCTAATGGAGGGATTTCGATGGATAATATCGCTTTGTGTAACAATGCCTGCACATTGCTGAATCGGATTTAAAAACCCACGTACCGGAGTCTACAGTTTAGTGGCCGTTGTATTGATCAGGATAGAATACTGTACCTGAAACAGTATGCTGATGTTTTCCGGCCGTACAGTATACAATAGTTTTTTATATACAGTATACTGTGTAATAAACGCGAAAAAATAAAAACTATGCATTTATTCTACATGTATCACAGTACTTTACATACAGTATGTGTCTTCTATACAGTGCCAGTACATACAGAACAGTACAATATGTGTCTTCTATTTTTTTTAATACTCTTGTACTGAGCATGCCTACAGTATACAGTACAGTATGCTTAGACAGTAGTGTACATTCTAGAAACACTGTATTTTGTTACAGTAGCAAACGAGCCAATGGAACAATGTAAAACAAATCAACATTTTCTTTTATTGGTGTAGTAAGTACAAAAACATTTATTTACAAATACTGTACAATGTAGAAACATTTTAAGTGCACAGCAATTCAAAACATCAACAGGTGTATGGTTTACTGCTTCTGAAAACATTTATGTACAGAAAGTAAAAACATTTACAGTCAGTCAGTATGGTTCACAGTCACATGTTATAAAAACAAATTCTTTATTCGCAACATCTCATTTATTAAAGAACGGCAAGTCAAAACATACAGAATACAGTGGGATGGTGTGCTAAACAGTCAGTCAAGCCTGCACCAGTACAGTCCTCGAGGGCAGCAAACAGGCCCGGTTTTCAGGACAACCTTGAATCTGTTTGCGGCCCTCAGGGACTGGAATTGTGCAGGTCTTGTGTGTGTGTACAGCAAGTTAAAACATTTCTGTATAAATGCAAGTTAAAACTTACAAACATTTTTTTATTAATACAAGTTAAAACACACAACATCTCCTTTATTTAAATACAGCAGGTCAAAACATGTATAGTACCGTACAGTACAGTTCAGCACAACAGTATGATCTTACCTGTGATTAAAAAAATCTTTATTCATAAAATACAGTATACAAAACGCAACATCTCCTTCATTAAAGAAACAAATACAGTACAGTGGGATGGTGTGCAAAACAGTCAGTCAGGCCTGCACCACTACAGTCCTCGAGGGCAGAAAACAGGCCCGGTTTTCAGGACAACCTTGAAAACCGAGTCTGTTTGCGGCCCTCCTGGACTGGAATTGTGCAGGTCCTGTGTGTGTGTACAGCAAGTTAAAACATTTCTGTATAAATACAAGTTAAAACACACAACAATATCTCCTTTATTTAAGTTCAGCAGGTCAAAACATGTACAGTACAGTTCAGCACAACAGTATGGTCTTACTGTGCCCGTGATTAAATCAGAAAGTCCACCTGATTGTCCGTCCATGGCGCAAAACGCCATTAATGCAGTCTCGAACGCCTTTCATTACAGGAACTGTAATTGGATAAAAGCGCCGCAATTCCTCCAGAATGGTCTTTCTTAAATTGGCAGGAAGAGCCTTTTTTACTTGATTTCCTTCGTAGTTCACTCTGAAGGCCCAGTCACAGTACAAAGAGTAGGGAACATGGTGCTTAAAAAGTAACACGGCATACTTGTGGGGTGCACCAGCACTCATCACCCTAAACTTCTCCCTGAGCGCCGGTGGCAGATCGCAAAGGGTGATGTCGGCCACCGTATCGATGCGCGCGAATGTAGGTCTTCTGGGAGCGGGTGTGCTTGAGGCGACGGGCGATGGTAGGTTGTCTGGGAGGAAGCTTTCCTCCAGTCTTGGTCGCCATGTTGTCTCCTGGCGTGGTCTTGACGGGGTTGTCATGTCCTCCTCAACGGCATACATGTACACTACATCTTCTGGTGTAGGGGGTGCGCTTGGTGTTGGAAGGGGGTCGATGCTCCCATTCAGCACATCCATGCCACCCTCTGGCTCCGGCGTCAGGGGAACAGGGGCATGAACACCGAGCAACTGATGTATACCCGCTATGTCAGCCTCTATCTTCTCCCTCCATCGATCCATCCATTGATCCATATCTAGCATCCGTTGATCCATATGAAGCATCCATTGCTCCACATTTAGCATGGTCTCCAGAATCAAATCTATCTTTGCCAGCACAATTGAGTTCCCGGGGATATCCACACTTATCCCATTCAGCATCCGGTCTAACGAGCTGCTTCTTGTGCATGACGTATGGACATCTGGGTGGATGGGTGCAACGGAGGATGAGATGGGGGTTCCATGGAGAGAAGCGGCAGCGTCCCCGAATAAGGGTGGAGGAGGTGAACTGTGGATATCCGGTCTAGGAGAAGCGGCATCGTCGTCGAATAGGGACTGAGAAAGTGACCGTTGGATTTCCGGGGGAGAAGCAGAGTCGTCTAAGAGCAAATGAGAAAGTGACCCGTGGATTTCAGAGGCACCAGCGTCGTCGGAAAGAACTGGAGAAGATGGCCTGTGGGTTTCCGTGAGGGCGGCGGCAGTGTCGAAGACGAGGAGGGGAGAAGACGGGCTGAAGATTTCCGGGACAGCGGTGGCAGAGTCGTCCAAGCGTATGCCAGGAAGTGGTCTGCGGGTTCGATGGGTTGGCTCCCATTCGTTTTGCGTGGAGAGTACATCACCGTATTCTTCTTCACATAATAAGGCTAACGTCTATGAAAACCCTTAGCCTTTGGAGTCAGCAGAAGGTTTTCTTTATTGGCCTTAGTCTGTCGCTTTTGCCTTGGTGTGGAAACGGCAACCGCCTTTCGCTTTTTCTGCATGACAGGCATGGCAGAGGCAAGTGGGTTCCTGCGTCCGTAGAATCGGGGTTGATTTGGAAGCAGATGGCATAATGCAGTGTCTGGATGGACAAGGACAAGTTCAGAAAAAGATCACCGAGTGGTGGACTACAGTATGCAAAGTGTGTAACCTTTTATGCATGGCGACGAGGTACAGGTGTTGAAAGTGGGCGTACTCTAATGTGAATTATTAACGTATAAATACACCATCCATTTTGTGGATTCACTGCACATTGAATACACATCGACTAAACATCGAATATACATTCTTGTGTTTGTATTTCTTTCTACACGCAGCAATGCCTGTTAAGGAGATTTCCAAGGAGCTCAGCATGCGAATTAAGGAGATGTACACTAGCGGACACCGAATTGCTGCTATCCAACGCTGGTTAGCTACTTCTGGCCTCGTTGTGCCAGCAACCAACGTGATCTATCATGCACATGGAAAAACCAGAGAATGCAAAAGGGCACCAAGGGTAACTAACACGTAAGTATATTTATACAACGTAAAAACATTTTTTTTATATTAAATAAGGAACTGTAGATCTATAGAGAAACAGGTAAACAAAGTTTACCCCGTGCAGGGCTCTAGAAGCAACAGTAGCTAGCTGCAATAGCAAGCGGATGTAGATCAGCAGATGTAGTATGCACGGTCACTTCGGTAAATAAATAAATAAATAACCAATGTAGCAGTCTCTCCCAGCAACTGGCTCACCTAAGAGCACTAAATAACATTGGGATAGAGAGACTCACGTGTCCTGAAGTGAATGGCTCCGTGCAGATCCTTGATGCGGTGTGTTCTGTGCTGTGTAGAACCGCCAACCCCTCCAGCAGCGCGGCGGCGCGAGGGGTGGTCACCTTACCGGCGGTGAAGGACGCAAGTTGTCTCCGCAATGCCTGCAGCCTGGCGTGCAACCACAAAGGCAGCAAGTAGAAAGGACTCCTCCGTCGGGGGAAACAGTGATGCACAGCCGTCGCAATAAACTGAAGGAGGCTGATCTGGTGATTGGTAGACTTTATTGAGGTGCAGTGCTGACGGATCTTCTTCTGACGCGTTTCAGCCCATGAGGCCTTTATCAAAGAATGATCCATCAGTAGTGGAGACCTGCATTAAATAGCACAAACAAATACAATCACCTGTGGACCGGCTGATTAGCTGATTAGCCACAGATGTATTGTGACAAGTGCCAATGCGAATCTCCTGGTAAAAACAATAAAAAATAGACCAGAACAATATGGTTACTAACATAATAAACATATTATAAGTATACCTGGTCATGGAACAAGTTTAAAAACATACGGGTCAGCACATATACAATTGTCAAATATTGGAGAGATAATAAGTATACATAGGTATGTAACATAATATCCACATGGAGGACTAAGAAGATACTGATAATTCAAAACATTATTTACATGAAACATTATAAGACTACCATTTAATGATTAATGCTGAACAATGTATAATGATGATGGATAAAAGAGGCTCAATAGACATGGATGACATGAACAATGACTGGGTCATAATATTGATAAACCAAATAAATGTAAGAAGATAAATGAATTAATAAGAAAAAAGAGAGAAGACTGTTCATCAAGACTGTGCATCACTATTTCCCCGACGGAGGACTCCTTTCTACGAACTGTAGATCTACATTACTGTATGTAATATTTTTGTATATTTTGTAGATTTATATAAAAACAGTACTGTATATATATATTTTATATTTATATTTCAACAGTATATATATTTTTTATATTTATATTTATATTACAACTGTATATATATTTTGTATATTTTGTATATTTATATTACAACAGTACTGTATATATATATTTTTTATATTAATATTACAACAGTATATATATTTTTTATATTTATATTACAACAGTATATATATTTTGTCTATTTATATTACAACAGTACTGTATATATATTTTTTATATTTATATTACAACAGTATATATATTTTGTACAGTATATTTATATTTATATTACAACAGTATATATTTTGTACAGTATATTTATATTTATTTTTCAACAGTATATATATTTTTATGCATATTAATAGAACAACATATTGTATCCTGTTGATCTACTGTTCCCAAATCGGGACCACTTTAGCGCAAGACCACAGCATGTGTTGCAGGTCGGCCGTCTCCCCACACTGTTTTGGGCAGAGCGGGGAGTAGCCCTTAACAAATTTAGCCAATCTAGTCTCTAATATTTTTTTTTTTTTTCAACTTCAATTTTCTTTATTGGGGATACACATTCTGACAATATATCACAGCCCATTGTATTACCATACCCCAACATCTTTTTTCTTTTTCTCTTTAACAACATCTTTCAATTATTAAGGCTACTTTGTTTTGAGACAGAGACAGTACGTAAAGGACATACAAGACAAACCGGACATCGGACAAGGGGGAGGAGGGGAGGAGGGGGGGGGAGGGGGGGGAGGGGGGGAGGGGGGGAGGGGGGAGGGGGGGGGGAGGAGTCTACTCCAGAAGTTTCTACCGTCGAGGAGTCAGTTCACATCTTCTTTTTCGTAGAGGTAGTTCTTTTTGCAAACCTGCTTCTAGTGCTAGTTAATCACCTTACCTCTGTACAGTAGGGTCGTCGGGTTGTTACTTAGGGGGCTGTCTTCTACCTGTACGTCTCTATGTGTCTATCGGCTTCTGCCCTCCAAAGGAGAACGCGTTCGCGACTATTATAGCAGAATTGCGGTGGTGTCCACCCCGGGGATGTCCGTCTGTGCTAGCCATGGTGACCAGACTTTCAGGAAATTTGTGCCGGTGTCATTAACCAAACTCGTTAATTGTTCCATCCGACAAACGAGCCAAATTAGATTTCGAATCTTTGGGATAACTGGAATTGCTGGCTGCTTCCATAATGCTGCAATCTCGCACCTAGTGGCTATTGCGAAATGCGTTATTAATTTGTGTGTCGCATTTGGCATACCCTGGATCCGCCTGCCCAGCAGGAACAACCACGGGTCCAGGGGGATCTCACAACCGAGAATCCGCTGTAACCAATCTCTAATCTGTTCCCAAATCGGGACCACTTTAGCGCAAGACCACAGCATGTGTTGCAGGTCGGCCGTCTCCCCACACTGTTTTGGGCAGAGCGGGGAGTAGCCCTTAACAAATTTAGCCAATCTAGTTGGGGTGTAGTACCACCGCATCAGGACCTTATACGCGTTCTCCTTTAGTGTGGTACAGATGGAGCTTTTAGCCGCTGCTTGTATAATCTGCTCCCATTCCTCGTCCTCTAATGTCTCCCCTAAGTCTGTCTCCCACTGTCGCATGTAGAGCGGCCGGGTCTCGCTTGTCATTTTCGGACAGACCACTTCCCCGTACATCCTAGATGTGAGTCCCCTTGTGTCCGTATCTCTGGAACACAGCTGCTCAAAATTAGTACGTTTTGGTCTAATTGTAGTTTTGTTATAGAAATCCCTGATCTGGAGGTACTTAAAAAATTCTGTATTTGGGATATTTTTTGCGGATTTGATTTGTTCAAATGATTGTATACTTATCCTGTCCCTCAGATCATTAAGTCGGATAATGCCCGCTTGCGTCCAATATTTCATATTCTTACTGTTTAGGCCCGGAGCGAAGTCTGGGTTGCCAATGATTGGCATCATAAGTGATGCCTTTGTGGTTAATTTACAGCTAAATTTGGTGGCCTCCCACACCCGAATAGAATTGGCAATGGTCTGTAGCGGCGTGCCGATTTGACGCGCCCTTCCCTTGGGCAACCAGATCAGCGTTTGGATATTAATTGGCGCACAACATTTTTTCTCCAACTCTACCCATCTCCTAAGGCTTGGGTCTGTGTGCCATTGGAGAATTTGGGCTAATTGAGCCGCTTTGTAGTAAGCGAACAAGCAAGGTACCGCTAGTCCTCCCCTGGTTGTGGGTCTCGTCAGGATACCCTTAGCAATTCTTGGGTTTTTCTTATTCCAGATTAATTTCATTATTGCTGACTGGAGGGAGAGGATGTCAGAATGCACCAATGGTATAGGTAGGCTTTGGAAAAGATATAACATCCTTGGAAGGAGATTCATCTTCACGCTGTGTATCCTTCCAATCCAAGAGATGCCCCCCTTTGCCCATATTCTAAGATCCTCTCTCAGCGTCTTTACTAACCTGGGAAAGTTTGCTTTATATAGAGTTTTGTAGTCCCGTGTAAGATATACCCCTAAATATTTGATAGCGGAGGGTTGCCATTTGAAATTGAAGTTAAGATCAATCAGTTTTTCGACTTCTTTGGGAAGATTTATATTGAGGGCTTCTGATTTAGACTGATTAATCTTAAAGCCAGAGACATGGTTAAATTTGTTCAGGATTTCGAAAACATTAGGAAGGGACGTGAGCGGTTTAGATAATGTTAAAATGACATCATCTGCATACAGGGCGGCCTTATACTCATGCTCACCAATTGAGATTCCCGAGATGTCGGGGCTATTTCGTATGTGGGCTGCCAGGGGCTCTACACATAGCGCAAACAGCAGCGGCGAAAGTGGGCATCCCTGTCTCGTTCCACTTTTTATGTGGAATTGCTCAGAGGGAAAACCCTGGTGCCTCACTCTCGCCGTGGAGCTCTCATATAGTGCCATGATGGCCCGCATGAGACGTCCCCCAAAGCCAAATGCCCCCAGTGTCTCTGATAAGTAGGGCCAGTCTATTCTATCGAAGGCTTTCTCCGCGTCTAGACTCAACACCATAGAATGTATATTTTTCTTTTGGGCCAGATCAATCAGGTTTATGATTCTTCTGGTGTTGTCTGCTGCTTGCCTTCCTCCGATAAACCCTACTTGATCCGTGTGAATTAACCTGGGAAGGACATCACCCACCCTGTTCGCTATAAGTTTAGAATAGATTTTGATATCCGAATTGATCAGTGAAATGGGCCGGTAGCTCTTACAGTCTGCCGGGTCCTTTCCAGGTTTGTGGATCACCGAGATAGACGCATGGAGCATCTGTGCTGGGAAGGAGTCCCCCTCCAGTACACCATTAAACAATTTTAGCATATGTGGGGCTAGAATTTTAACATATTTTTTATAATATAGATTAGAGAAGCCATCGGGCCCCGGTGCTTTGGCCGGTTTTAATGCTTTGATGACTTCTTTGAGTTCTTTCAGGGTAAAGTCCGCCTGTAGTGCCTCCCGCTCCGCCCTTGCCAAGGTTGGTAAATTTGCCTCTTTCAGGAAAGTGGACAATAGGTCCCTCGTTTTCCTGTTGTGGGTGACCTTGTCCCCATTATAGAGTTTTTCATAGTAGGCTTTGAATTGCTCCACTATTTTCCCAGGTATGGAGGTAAGGTCTCCCTGTTGGTTTCGAATTGCGTGAATAGAGTTATTTTGAAGCTTCTTTTTTAGCTTATTGGCAAGTAGTGTATCAGGCTTGTTCGCTTTTTCATAGAATTTCCGGTTAGACCAAGCCATTTCCTTCTCAGCCTGGGAGGTAAGGAGGAGGTTGAGTTTAATTTTGGTGTCTAGCAGTTGTTTAAGTATATGTGCCTGTTTATTAGCTTTGTGCAGGGTAGAGAGTTCTGCTATTTGGGTTTCTAAGGCCTTAGTTTTTGCCTCTCTTTCCCTTTTCCGTTTGGCTGCCAGATTCATCAATGTCCCCCTGAGAGTCGCCTTATGGGCTTCCCATAATGTAGCTTGTGATGCCACACTGCCCTCATTCTCCTCAAAATATTCCTGAATTCTAGCTCCTACTTCTCTTCCGAGATCCGGGATCTTTAACAGGATCTCATTTAGTTTCCAGTTCGCTCTAGGTCTATCCAGCGGGATTAGTGTGCACCGCAGCTCTATTGGTGCATGGTCTGACCATGAAATATCATGGATCTCTGTGCGAGAGACCCCAGGGACCACACCATTAGACACGAGGAAGTAGTCTATCCTACTGTATGAGTTATGTGGGTGAGAGTAGAAAGTATACTCTCGTTCTCCTTGATGTAGTTCTCTCCATATGTCAATTAGTTGACAATTTGCAATACCTTTTGTTAGAGTTAGTATGTCCTGTCTGTGTTGTTTATTAGTGGTCGCGCAACGGTCAAGGTTAGGGTTAAGAACTCTGTCCAGTCGCCTGCCATTATGATATTGCCTTTTGCAACTTTACTTAGTTTATTGAAGAAGCTATTGAAAAAGGATGTGGCATTATCATTCGGGGCGTATACAGTAGCGAATGTTATTGGGGATTCTCGGATGAAACCCGTGATGATCAGGAATCTCCCTTCTTTGTCCTGGTACGTTTTGTCATGTCTATATGGGATATGATTATGAATTAGAATGGCGACCCCTCATTTTTTAACTTGATCTGATGCTAGGAAATGGGTTCGGAAATTTTTATCGAAATACTTGGGGAAGTTAGTTTGGGAGAAATGTGTCTCTTGTAGGAAGAGTACTTCTGCGCCCTTACGTCTATAGTCCCTAAATGCAACTCGCCTTTTAGCCGGGCTATTCAGGCCCTTAACATTATGGGATATTAGAACTATATCCTTACTCATTAGTAGAGCTGTGCTGTTCCGGCTGTCGTAGTTGTTCTCTGCCGCCTCGGGCAAGTCCACTTCTGTGCTTCCAGTGAGCTCCAGCCACCTTTATTTTGCTGGCCCCATCTGTAGGGATGAAGGGAGGGGGACACACACGAGGGAACATGGGGGTGAACATGTACACAACATCACAAGAAAACTCAGAAACAATCAAAACATATAAACTTTCTCGGCGTTCTCTTTCCTCCCTCCTTCCGCCGAGATTTCCTCCTCTGGGTTTATAGTCCAGAATTCGAATGTTCGGACTCGAGGCCAGGTGTTTACCTCCTTTCCCCGAACATCCAACCCAAAGGGTTGCGCTAGTGTGCATAGGGAATTTCCCCCTATTAACTAACGCCAGGCCCATGCCGACTTCAGGGCAGGCTACCTCCCACCTCTCCCGCCTCTCCCCTCCTAATAAACGTAAAACTTCTTCTCACCCACTGAACTAAGGGTAAGCCAACCAACTCCCCGTGATCCTGTGTCCCTTTTTACTATAGCGCTGGTCCTGTCGCAATTGCAGTCCTTGGTCGTTTGTTACGGTGCCCCCTGGCTTCCTCCTTTCTGGGTTTTGTATCCCTTCCCCCCGCTCAGCTCTGCCTATTGTCTATTTCTGCCCGGGCTATTGCTCTATCTCATTTCACGGATGCTATTCCATTATCTTCTCTTAGAGTCTATTCCCTTGTCCCCCATCTGTCTTGGGCTCAGTACAACTTTCCTGCCTCCCTTCTTGTAACGTTCTCATACCTTCCTTCATTTCCCCCCCCTCTCCTTTCCTCTCCTTCCTACTTCCCCCTCGCTGTCTTAACACTTTCTGCTCTCCAGCTGCTATGGATCCCCTCCTAGTGTGTCATCCCTCTTTGCACCGTTGCGTTACCTTTCTGTTCTTTCTTCTATTTTTGCTGCCTCCCTTGCTACTTTCCAGGCCTTCCTAACCACTTGCTGTACCCTCTTCTCTCTATCGCTATACTCCTTTTAGTGCCTGCATATTACCTCCTTAAACTGTTAGTCCTCTTACCTGCTATTCTTCCCTTCTCTGTGTGGTGTTTCCCCCTTCTCTACTCTCATCTACCTGCGTCTCGCCAATCGCGCTACCTACTCTTCCCTCTGTGGCTTTTCTGGGGCTGCGCCGGCGTCAATTGCTGGTTTTCGCGGGCGTGTATTTGAATTTTAGCTGCGGCTGTCTATTTTGTGCCTGTGCGGGGAGTTGTCTCCTTCAGGCGCTCTTTCGTCACCTCTTGGGGCCTTCCGCTGTGCTGCCACTCTCAAGATGGCGTCTCTCTCACCGGATCTACCCCTTGTTTGGTGAAGCTACCATTTCTGAAAGCTCCTGCATGGTCAGGAGGAACATTTGTGCAGTCATGGGTTGTCCTGCATGGCGGGGAGAGGCAAAGGTGAAGTTCCCCTTGCGGTGTGGAAAGGAGCAACAGAGAATGTTGCCAGTGGTTGCAACAGGGGAGGTTATAGGGACGCATCCGTGGGTAAGTGAAGGGCCTCAGACCCTGAAGTCCTCCCCTGGATACAGGCCCCCATTATTCCTTCCCACCCTTTGAAGTGGGATGGCCCCACTTGAGCTCCCACTGTGATGGGAGGCCACACTTGATTTTACACTGGGAAAGTGAACCACTTGAGCCCCCACTAGGGAGTCACACTTGAAACTCCATAAGGTTGGATGGGCTACACTTGAACCACTATGGGAGAAATGGGGGTTGCACTTGAGCCCCCATGAGAGTAAGTGGGTCCCCATGGGGGGGGGCAGCATGGTGAATATATATATTTATTTTACATTATCTGTTGGGCCGAATTAAATTCCTAGCTGCACGCTTGAAGTAGTCACCACTATTAGGGTGTTATTAATGCATTTAGTCAATCCACCTGTAACTGCTTATTGTGCAGCTTGTGTGAGGTTTGTAGCCCCTCCTCTAAAGGTATATATTCTCCAAATAAAGTCCCTGCAAATTCATTTTTATGTCACTTTCCACTTCACAAGTAGTGAGTGTCCTAAGACTTGCCTATATGTGAGTTTTGTACTGGTACTGTATATACCAGTTTTTAATTCCACAAAGTCACAGAAGAATATTCTTTATTTATTGACCCCTCAGGGCAGTTTTCACATTTTCAATGCATTTAGCATAGGGACCTGATAAAGAGGATTACCTTGACGTTGGTTAGCAGGCTTGTCATGATTTGATAAAAAATATGCAGCCAAAAGTCCCCTTTGTAATACAGGCCTAGGTTAAAAATGTATGTTTTTCACAAAAAGAGGGGGGAGGGGGTTCTGGGCTCTGAGCGCTTATACCAATGGTAGTGTGGATTCATGCTCTGGGGGTGTGGGGGGCTTCAGTTCTCTGGGGGTCATGTGGAGCAGGTTGTTGCATTACAGCTGGTGTGACAAGCCCTGGGGGGTCTGCTCAAGCCTGGCACAGGGAGGGGCCTGTTGAGGTTAATGTGGCAAGGGCTTTGGGCCTGACGCCAATTTTGATGTGTGTACTTCAAGCCTTTGGAGAATGGGGGGATTTCTAATGTGGGGGGCAGGCAGCGGTTACCAATATGGCCAGACTGGGGTCGTCATTACGGGTGGAAGTAGAATGGTGTGCAGGGGTCACGCTGTCAGTGGCTGCCAGCCTGGCTCCCGCAGGGGGTGGCAATACCAGCAACAGTGGTAGGCGCGCAATGGTGGGAATGGCAGTTGCAAGTAATGTGGCGGATGTGTTTACAAGGACGCATACAGCTGTAGCGGCCATTATTCGAATAAATCACACAGTGTATAAATCGGAATACCCATATCATGGCGCGTGATGTTTTCCAACGTACCACCTTAGACGCGTGTTGTTTCGGGTTTCTATAAGGTGCAGAAAATTGCATTTTAGCGCGGGCTGCAATTCCGTCGAGAAACTCAAGTGGGCGATCGCGAGTTGTTGTCTTAAAAATCTAATAGCAATTCAACCTGTCTTTTATTGCCGTACAGTTCAGCAAGTGTTTTTGTGTAATTGTAATTTGAAGATTAACATTACGAGTTCATAATTTATAGTAACATTGAAAGAAGTCCTTTCTGAGGCTCCTTAGCCATGCACAGATTAAAAATACGATGACACATATACAGAATAATAAGGGAAAAGAAGTAATACAAAAATACATTGTCGCATCTTCTTCAGAATGTAAAATATATTTTCCTCTCATGCGTGTACAGTATGTCTAAATGAAACCTTGTTGAAATGCATATGCGTGTCATCACATTTCTATATGTATTTTTTATTAATCAATACTTTTGCTAGGCTTGTTCTTCTTTTCATACGGTTTTTATTTTTTGCGCATGCGTGTACTGTACATATTTCTCATTGGAACCTTGTCGAAACGCATATGCGTGTCATGGCTTAGGCGCATGCGTGTATGTCTAATTGGAACCTTGTTGAAACGCATATTGTATTGTGTTGTATTGTATGTCTTTATTTATATAGCGCCATAACTGTACATAGCGCTTCACAGTAGTAATACATATCATATAAATAACAAATAATATAAATAACAGATCATGGGAATAAGTGCTTCAGACATACTGTAAAAGTAACATTAAGGAAGGAGTCCCTGCTCCGAGGAGCTTACAATCTAATTGGTAGGTAGGGAGAACGTACAGAGACAGTAGGTGGGAATACTAGTAAGTGCGTCTGCAGGGGGCCAAGCTTTGTGTGTCATGTGTCCATGATTATCCAGTGCTACTCATATGCTTGTTATCACATTTAGGCGCATGCGTGTATGACTTCTCATTCAATGTGAATTTCAAGTATGAAAAAAAAAACTTTTTTTGTTTTGTTTCTCGACATGGGCTTGCATAACAATTTTTGCTATTCTTAGAATCAATCACTAGCTTTTTAATTCTACACTAGTCATGTACACTATACTGTACTTTATGAGGTGGGTGGCATACTGTGATTTTTATTTAGGGGTGTGGGGTTCAAAACATTATGCTTAACTGTTGAAAATATTTTTTAACTAATAATCCAGCATACAGCCCTATCCCCTCCCCCACACACACACACACAAGGCTAAAGTATTTCTACTTCTTTTGACACCTTGTCACCTCCCCAAAATCATTCATTTGTAATTGGAGGCTTTGTGGCTTAGTATAATCTTCCCAAGCCGGGTTCAAACGCACATGCGTACATGTGAAAAGCCTTTCTTGGGGCTTTGACGAGAATCACTTCTCTATCAATGTGCATTTCAAGTCTGAAAAAAAAAAACTTTTTTTTGTTTTGTTTCTCGACATGGGCTTGCATAACATTTTTTGCTATTCTTAGATTCAATCACTAGCTTTTTAATTCTACACTAGTCATGTACATTATACTGTACTTGATGAGGTGGGAGGTATACTGTGATTTTTATTTGGGGGTGTGGGTTCAAAACAGTATGATGAAGTGTTGAAAATATTTCTTTGAACTCATAATCCATCATACAGCCATCTCCCCCCCACACACACAAGGCTAAAGTATTTCTTCTTCTTATCTACACCCTCCCCCCCCCCCCCCCCCCCGAGAGCCATTCATGAAAATCTTTGAGGCTTTGTTTACAGTTATCCACAACTCCCCCAAAGCAATTCATTTGTTACAGACTGTGTAGACACCTCCCCCCACCCACACACACACAAAGTTCAAATGATTATCATGAATTTAAAGAAGGAACAATTTTATTTGTGCAGGATATTCATGGAAAAATGAATAATGTAAAAAGACAGTATGTCTCCTCTTCTTCCAAATTTACAATCTTGACTTTATCTTCTTCGTAATGGCTGTAGTTCTTTTGTCATTGAGAGAGGGTGGGTTTGTGTAAATTTCTGATGGTTGCTACATTATACACGCAGTACAATACATTTACACTTGCCCTCCCTCCCCCCCTTCCTGGTCTGCTGCATCTCTGAAAAGATAAAAATAGTGCAGTAAAGGGCATTTAAGGCATTGCATACAGTATATCACTACTGTATATTGGACAAACTATATACAGTATAACTGTATAACTACTGTATAACTGCAAAAAAGGCTGCACTACTGTAAGTCACTTATTTATACTGTATACAGTATACTGTACTGTAACTATATACTGTAACTATAACTATACTACTGTAGGTTAGACACATCCTGTACTGGATTTAATACTGTATTTACTGTACAGTAGAAAGTGAAGAGGAAGGGCTGACATAAAATGGTTATTTTGAGTGCCATACTTACCTGTATCATACTTATCTGTACTTACCATACTACAATACCTTACTATTTTCCTGTGCCTGCCAATTACCATGTAAAAGAATAGGCAACACGGTCGCAATATGATCAATATATTTATTGCATCTTTGTACAGTGAGTATGTTGTTCCAGAAACTCATTATTCCTTCAGCTAATTCATCCATTTTGGACGGTTTCAAATCTTTTCTGATATAATCCTTCAACTGATGCCATACCAGTTCGATGGGATTCAAGTCTGGGGATCTTGAATTGGAGGGGGTAAAAAAGGTTAATTAGTTAAAGAGATATAGTGTAAACAGTGTAAAACGATGATTAACGGTTACCGAACTTACTCCGGTGGCGTCTTTACCCAGTTGATACTGCTGGCATGAATATGGGCACTAGACGCGGTGTGTTTCGGATCATTGTTCGGGAAGAAAAAGTGACCAGATGGGAAATCACGCGTATTCAACAATCTCTGGCACTATTTTCTCTTGGAAAAATATTTTATTCATGATTCTTGGAACAAGAAAAGAAAAATATAACATTAGGGTAAAAAATACTGTACCCTACAGCTGTACAGTGCATAAGGCCACAGCATGTGAATTTGTGTATTATTTTACCCTCAAAGATGATAATGCATCCTGGTCCACATCTAGAGATTGCACCCCACACATGCATCTTCACTGGGTGCTTGGGATGCGGCTTCAGAGATAGGCGTCCTTTTTTGGAGAATGCAAAATGGCAAATCTCTCAAGCGATACAGTTGTCTCATCAGTAAAGATGACATCCTGAAAAGTCTCACCACTTTCGATCCATGCCCGTGCCTGGTCCACACTTTTGATCTTGTTGGCCTCCCTTATCATAGGATATGCTTTGTAATGACAAGGAATAATTGTAAAGGTACAGTAAAACCACACTTTTACCTACTGGTCTTAGTACTGGTATTTAGTACTATATGCAATATACAGTACTGTACAATATACAGTACTGTACACCTTACACGTCCATATTTCCATCCCAATTTGCGTCTCATCTGCCTGATGCTGGTCTCAGAAGCTGTTATGTTGTGGGTTTTCTCAAGAGCATTCTTGACCCTTGTGGCACATCTCTCATCATTCTCTTCACTTATTTGGTCCACCAGTAGCGTTGTCTCCTACAGTGTAAAGGAAAACAGAACAATTTGTTACAGTAGGCCCCAAATTTTGTCTCCAATAAATTTAATACTGACTAACCTCAAAACTACAGCACTTATTCCCCATTATAACCTCTTATATTGTAAGCTCTTCGGGGCAGGAATTTCCTTTCTTATTGTCTGATTTTGCTGCACTTATTGCTTATTTGCTGCACTTAATGTATTATTAAAATTCCCTGTACTGTATTCTTTGTGAAGCACTGAGTACACTTTTGGCGCTATATAAAAAAAGACATACAATACAATATGCAATGCAGTGGGTGTGTGACTGAGATATTTCCATTAAGCAGTGAAGACTATGCCACCTCATATCGTACTGTACTGTACATGACCAGTATACAGTCGAAATTACAAGTGATTTTAAGAATGTAAAATTTGATAAAATATTAAAAACAGGCATACAGTTATCTGATAGAAAAAAGGTACTGTAAAAACACTAATGCGTTTTAAAAGTAATAGTTTAATTATAGTACATACAGTGCTGTAACAGTAAAGAAAACAAAAATTACTTACTCAGTAGTGACTGTGGGGGTCCGCTTTACACTTTTGGCATTACCATGGGCATGATAACAGACAGTGCTTGGTGCTAAAATGAGACCCGAAGAAATTAACCAGCATTGGATCTGTGAAATTCAGTGTCCTTTTTGGTACTATCCTGTATTCTCATGCTGAGATCGTTTGAAATCTTTTTCATCGGCATCGCTGCTTTTAGGGGAAAAAAATCAAGCACAGAGGAATGTATATCCGATGTGTATTCAATGTATCTTCAATGTGCATTGAACCAACAAAATGGATGGTATATTTATACTTGAATTGGCCTCCGCTTCACTCGACAGGTTTAGTACCCAGCACGCCCACTTTAAACACCTGCAGCTCGTGTTCATGCAAGCGAAAATAATTCAAATAAGGACATAGGGCCTCATGCAGTAAGCCCCGATACAAAATTTTCGGCACGAATTGCGAAAATGTATTTTTTGGGCGATTTGCCCTCGCAGTATTCAGTAAGGGCCGAATCCTTCCGATCCCTGCTGAAGCACTGCGAAAGCAAAGCTGCCGATGAGCTGTGGCGATACAGCCTGGCTCCCGATAAGGCTCCCGATAAGCCTTTGGTGCCGATAGATGTTTGCAGCTGAGAGAGACAAGCCGCTCTCTCAGCGCAAACTTCGGCACCAAAAAAAGTATTTAAAAACAACTTTTATTTATACTCTACATGTGCAGGGGGTCTTCGGAGCTGAACCGCGTTGGTTTGAGGTCCGGGGACCCCCTGCCCCCCGAGATACAGGCCCCTTTATGAGGTGCCGGTATCCCTCGGCGTTTAAAGGTCCCGATCACGTGACCGCGGCCTGTAAACAAACCAGAGGGATACCGGCACCCCATAAAGGGGCCTGTATCTCGGGGGGCAGGGGGTCCCCGGACCTCAAACCAACGCTGTTCTGCTCCGGAGACCCTCTGCACATGTATAGTATAAATAAAACACACACACATCAATAAAGACTCGTTCCTTACCTTGGCGGCTATGTGCAACGGTAATGAAGCAGCATGAATGTTCTTTTAATTATACTGTACAGTGAGCAGGGGGTCCCCTGAGCTGAACCGCATTGCTTTGTGGACCAGGGACCCCCTGCTTCCCGAGTTACAGGCCCCGGTATGTGTCATCGGGTGGCAGTGTCGCCGCCATGTTTATAGCGTCCCCGCAATAAACATGGCGTCCACACTGTAACCGATGGCCCAAACCGGGGCCTGTAACTCGGGAGGCAGGGGGTCTCTGAGCCACAAATAAATGCGCTTCAGCTCAGGGGGCCTCCTGCTTCCGCACAATATTATTAAAATACATTAATGCTGCTTCATTACCATAGCGGATAGCCGCTAAGGCAATGAAGGGGTTAACGCATAGTAGCATGTTTATTGGGGACAAATGCCCCCAATAAACATAGCAGCAATACACAACATACAGTATAGTAATGGGCAGAATGACTATTATCCACAAATGGATAATAGTGCAGTTGTCCATTTACAATACTTACACAACAATAAAGGCTTTAAATACATATAGCACTCACCCATGTCCCACTGCCACGATGAAGGCCATCCTCATCTTCATCCTGCCCATGCCCCATCCGCTTCTGCAAAACAAACACAAGAATTACAACATCCAAATTAATGTCCCCTAACCCCTTAATCACCATAGCGGTTATTAACCGCTACAGTTATTAAGGGATTAAGCCACCATCACCCACATACCCTCCCCCACAAAGCCCCCCAACCACCCTCACCCAATACCCACAGGGGAGTCCTACCAAATACCCTTGGGCCTAATACCCCCTCCCCCAGCACATACAGTACAATAATGTGCCAAATAACTATTATCCACATAGGGATAATACATTATTTGGCCATTATTAAACACATTCAATAACGTTAAAATGTAAATAAAATTGTACTAACCTCATCAATAAGAAGTCTCCGTCGCCAGCATCATCCTTGTGGTCCGTTGCCAACATTAGAAATAGCCACAACATTTCAATATCATTAACATAACACTGAACCCCTTAATCACCTTATCGGGTACTAACCTGAAAGGTAATTAAGGGGTGAAGCCATCCTGCAATGCCTACAACAGTTATGCATAACATCTTCAGTGAAATAAAAACCAATTGCCTAACCAAATTCCATTTAATCATTCAATCTGTAGGCTCACATGCCTCATAAAACATTGCATTTACAGTGTATACATGTAGCATAACATGTAAACTGCATGTACACGCTGCAAATCAATGTTAACAATACAATAATGCCACTCAAATCGCCATACATCACAAGAAGTATATTATTTAATACAATAAACTCACCATCAATGAATTACCACACATCAATTACATCCCTAAACAATTAAAATACCATCCATACCAATTACACAATGAACTAAAGCTATCCTAACAGAGAACCACTTCAAAACATAGAAAAAAGTACACCAACAAATACAATATACTAAAGCAAGGCTTTCCATATCCTATTGTACGGCCTGGAAGCCCAAAACTTACATCTGTCTAAAAATAAAATACATTTAGCACACATCAATGCATAGCCACAATGATTAACAATACAGAATTAGAAGCTTTAACAACACTATCATTTCTTACCCTGTATATATATCTGTACACATACATACAGACATACATACAGTGGGAAGAAATGATATGCATTATAAAAAATGAAAACATGAAAAAGCAACACAAAAACAGTTACATTAAGTACATTTCTTTATTTAACTTACCATTACTTGCCCCCACCGACTCCCGTTGAAATGACACATGGCCGGACTCACATGGTACTTGAACCAATCAGAGTAGGGATGGAGTTCCCACGCTCTGATTGGCTGGCTTACCATGTGAGTCCGGCCATGTGTCATTTCATGACGTTTTCTTAAAGGCAATAGCAGCAAAGCCATTCTGATTGGCTGTGCTGGCATTGCCTTTAAGTGACGTCATCAATTTTTTTACATCGGCCAAAACACATGGTTTTCACGGCCCAATCAGGGCCGTGGGAACCATATGACGACAAATGTGACGTCATAGGCCTATAAAAGCCTATGTCGTCTCATTTTGAAGGCAGATGCCGAGGAGGACGGACCTCCTCCTGAAGATTGAAGACCAGGGCGTGGCACCGGATGTCAAGAAGACCCCGGAACAAGGTATTGTAATACAGATTCACTAAGAATAAAACTAGTACAACCCTTGATTGTCATGTTTTATTATTTTAATGTTTAATTTGTTTTTTTCTTTTCTTTTATGGGTTCCTGTTCCTGGATCGTGTCGTGGATTGTTTCTTGGATTTCTTCGTGGCTTGCTTCCTGGATTGGTTCCTGCACTTGTTCTTGGATTGGTTCCTGGATGGTGTCGTGGATTTGTTCCTGGATGGTGTCGTGGATTTGTTCCTGGATGGTGTCGTGGATGGTGTCGTGGATTGGTTCGTGAGTAAGCTGATCAACGGGAGTCGGTGGGGGCAAGTAATGGTAAGTTAAATAAAGAAATGTACTTAATGTAACTGTTTTTTGTGTTGCTTTTTCATGTTTTCATTTTTTATAATGCATATCATTTCTTCCCACTGTATGTATGTCTGTATGTATGTGTACAGATATATATACAGGGTAAGAAATGATAGTGTTGTTAAAGCTTCTAATTCTGTATTGTTAATCATTGTGGCTATGCATTGATGTGTGCTAAATGTATTTTATTTTTAGACAGATGTAAGTTTTGGGCTTCCAGGCCGTACAATAGGATATGGAAAGCCTTGCTTTAGTATATTGTATTTGTTGGTGTACTTTTTTCTATGTTTTGAAGTGGTTCTCTGTTAGGATAGCTTTAGTTCATTGTGTAATTGGTATGGATGGTATTTTAATTGTTTAGGGATGTAATTGATGTGTGGTAATTCATTGATGGTGAGTTTATTGTATTAAATAATATACTTCTTGTGATGTATGGCGATTTGAGTGGCATTATTGTATTGTTAACATTGATTTGCAGCGTGTACATGCAGTTTACATGTTATGCTACATGTATACACTGTAAATGCAATGTTTTATGAGGCATGTGAGCCTACAGATTGAATGATTAAATGGAATTTGGTTAGGCAATTGGTTTTTATTTCACTGAAGATGTTATGCATAACTGTTGTAGGCATTGCAGGATGGCTTCACCCCTTAATTACCTTTCAGGTTAGTACCCGATAAGGTGATTAAGGGGTTCAGTGTTATGTTAATGATATTGAAATGTTGTGGCTATTTCTAATGTTGGCAACGGACCCCAAGGATGATGCTGGCGACGGAGACTTCTTATTGATGAGGTTAGTACAATTTTATTTACATTTTAACGTTATTGAATGTGTTTAATAATGGCCAAATAATGTATTATCCCTATGTGGATAATAATTATTTGGCACATTATTGTACTGTATGTGCTGGGGGAGGGGGTATTAGGCCCAAGGGTATTTGGTAGGACTCCCCTGTGGGTATTGGGTGAGGGTGGTTGGGGGGCTTTGTGGGGGAGGGTATGTGGGTGATGGTGGCTTAACCCCTTAATAACTGTAGCGGTTAATAACCGCTATGGTGATTAAGGGGTTAGGGGACATTAATTTGGATGTTGTAA